>NC_139970.1:26542777-26665277 GCF_963993115.1 Abramis brama
TCGGTCATCATTACAAAATAAACCCTGACTTGGTGTTTGTAGGCCGGACATTATCTGTGGAGTGATACGAGAAACGTGAAACTAGCAAAGAATAGGTGGTTGCTGGGGCAACAGTCAAATATACAGTTTGGCTGTCATTATTCAAACATATTTGACTGCAGAATGCTGAGATTGACCAATCAGAATCATGTATTTCAGAACGTTGTAATAAACAAACAGTATGTGTGTGCTTATGTTGGTTCAGAGATAAAGGGAGGAGTCAAGTTGTCAAACCAGAAATCCAGCACAGGGTTGAAACATGCCTGAGTCTCTCTCTCTCTCATACATCAGTATGTTTTCCATTGTTCTCGTCCAGTTCAATCTATTTGTTCTGCTCCTCTGCCGTTTCCTCCCATCATCACAATCTCTTCCCTGGCCTTGAAGCTGTCAAGTTTTTCTTTCTTTCTTTCTTTCTTTCTTTCTTTCTTTCTTTCTTTCTTTCTTTCTTTCTTTCTTTCTTTCTTTCTTTCTTTCTTTCTTTCTTTCTTTCTTTCTTTTCTTCCTCTAACTCAGATTTGCTTTAAGGTGAATCTCTGTTGGTTGAGGGTGGAGCTCTGGTAATGGGACAGGAATCATAATGAAAGGCAGCCTAGGAAAACAACAATTGTATGCCAACCTGATCTTTTTTTATTTTTTTATCATAAAATATTATATCGCAACCTGAATCAGTATACTCTCAGATTAAAATAGCCAGAACAAATCTCTGAAATGCACCGACCGCATAAGCAAACACATTTTCTCTCAGTGTCAGAGAATATAATTATAGATGAGATCAGATCAACACAATCAAATTCAGATGAATGCTCTTTGTTGTGTGCTGTGCTGTGTGAATCCGCTGCATGAAATGGATACAAATCTTTAAGGAAATCATGCTTTTGATTGATGAAAGAATGTGTTTTGTTGTATAACCAAGTGTTATTGTTCAGAATTATCAGACTGAATGTGTTTTGATCATCAGAATCTGCTCTGTCGCTATAAAAAGCTCTTTCTCGTTATGGGAGGGCCTGTAAACACTGGCTATCGGGTTGTTTCCCTTCTCCCACACTGAAAGACTGTCACTTTCCCACAATTCACATTTGCACACTCATATTTGTTTTACCTTTCACTGAAGATCCTGATCTTGTGGATTAAACATCTATGTTATGCGCAATTAAACAAATGCCGATGGATTGCCTTGGTCTATCATACGTGGCATTGCTTGGATCTCAAGCAGACTTACATCATCCTAGGCGTTCTATGGCACCTCTGGGCCAAAATAAACCCAAACAATATTCAACAGGATTTCAGAGGGTGAACTAATGAGGGGAATCGGAGTGACTACAAAGGTGTAAAAAATGACAGTTGTCAAATGGTTTTGTGAACGCCCACTGCAGAAACATCTCAGCCAAATCTTTCCTTCCTTCAAAAACATAAAAGCAATAAAACATGTTTTATAACTATCCATAAAATCCTCATGTTTGCCATCAGTCATGCAGCTTGCCAAACTTTGCACGCCTTGGTAAAGACGTTGAAGGTGCATGTTATCCCTTAAGTATAGAAAGAGTTCTTCTTCTAGACGTCATGGAAAACACACATTCATAACTGATATTTATATCTTATATTAATACAAAAAACAAAAGTTCTCAGCAGTTGTCTAGATTATTGCCGTGAACACATTTTATGATCCTTTCACAAGAACTGGCAACCAGAGCTTCAGCACGTAGAACCACATTTTTCAAGATTCAACACTCACGTATTCCTGAGAACACAGAAAGAGCAGTGATGCATTAAACATAAACAAAACAGAGCTTTAAATGGGCAGTAATTACTGCAGATCATTAGTGCTTGTTAATGGAAACGAGGTAGTTGACCGGACTTTCTCTCCCACACACATGCATTTTCAGTGCCAAACTCAGTGTGTTTACTGCAGTTCTTTCTTTCTTTCGAAGGGCCCTTGTGTGTTCAAACCACACCTTCCATCTCCAAATGCCTTTACACAGCGCACAGAACATTTATAATTATCACACAGGCAGGGTGAGCCTCGTCAAGATGCCAAAACATTAAACAAAACAAGCAAATGCGCAACCAAAGAGCAACAGTGCTCTTCCAAAGCAAACTTCTGAGACAGTACGGTTCCCCCACGTGCTTGTATTCTGTGTTTACTTTCAATAGAGTGTAAAAGGGGTGGTCGCTCCACAGAACAATACACCATTGTTTTAATGGCCTATATGGTATACGGACATGCACATCACTTTCCATTAACAAAAACAGAAAACAAAAAGAGAAACGTCTTGATTTAAAAGAGTCAGTGAATGAAAGATCATTATCACGTCATATTTGTCTTGACACATGTGCAACAAATGTGAAACATCACCTGCTATAATGCCAAACATGTGTCAATGTCCCAAACAAGAAGGGAAAGTACATGCCTGTGCTGTTCTGTCACTCTTTTAGGCATTTTACCACATGGGAAAGTGTGTTTTGACCAAAAATACCCTAGAACTAAAGTCAGGTGAATGAAATAAAAAAGGTAATTGTGAGATAAAGTTTAAGATAAGAAAGTCGCATTTATCTTTATCAAAAATGCAGTAAAACCAGTAAAATATTGTGAAATATTATTACAATTTAAGATTGTTTTCTATATTAATATATTTTAAAATTATTATTCCTGTGATGGCAAAGCTGGATTTTCAGCATCATTCCTCCAGTGTCACGTGATCCTTCAGAAATCACTCTAATATGCTGATTTATTGCTCAAGAAACATTTTAATACTGCTTATTATTTTTGTGGTAACCGTGATACAGTTTTTCAGGATTATTTTATGAATAAAAAGTTCAAAAGAACAGCATTTATTTTAAAATAGACATACTTTATTACAACTCCCTTTACTGTAATCTTTGATCAATTGAATGTCTCCTTGCTAAATAGAAGTATTAATTTCTATATAAAAAAAAAAACATTGTAGTGTATTTCAGTACACTCAAACAAACAAACACAACAGAAGTGCTAGTCCAGTGAATGTGTGCGTGTGTCTTGCAAAGCTCTTCTTTTCATCTTCCAACACATTCCCAAAGTAGATATTACAATCTCCTGCAAAAAACTTTCTGCAAGCCTGCACTCATGCCAAAGTGTTTTAACAGGCTGAATACAGGCTGATTATCACTTTAGAAAATCACCTGCTGCCAGCGATCGCAAAGGGAACGGTTAAGACTTGGGATCAACCATTAGTCACACTGTTTAGCCTCATGGGCTTCCTCTCTGACGGCTGGATTATTCAAGAGCTTATTAAAAGAAATATCCTGAAAAGTTCCTGTTTTCCTTAATAATTTTTGAATTAGCATGCTAAGTCTAAAAATCTGTTCACCTCAGTGTTTTGTCCAAAAATTAAAGCCATTTTACATTTGACATTTTATGTCTCATAAATGATCAGGTGTTGACACGATGGATCAGGATATTAGTCTCAAAGGAGCTAGATAAAAGTATGTGCTTTCATATCTATTGAGTGATATATCCATATCCACT
Source organism: Abramis brama (assembly GCF_963993115.1). Lineage (NCBI taxonomy): Eukaryota > Metazoa > Chordata > Actinopteri > Cypriniformes > Leuciscidae > Abramis > Abramis brama. The sequence continues at coordinate 26,546,319 of NC_139970.1, forward strand.
CGCTTTGACATTCAGCTCATTCTGCTATTGAATAACATTAGCCTCAGGAAAACTGATTCCCAGAAATCATTTTGAAAAGCAGACCTCAAACACCCCTAAGAAATGCCTCTACCTGCTTCTACAAGTTAAAGATCACTGTCCCAGCATGTAAAGCTGCATGTGGCTTGCTCCAGGGCAATCAGATAAGAACTACTATTCTAAAAGCATGAGCCCCACGCAGTTGCTTAAATCAACACGACGCACCCTTTACATTAACCAACCAGCATAAAGTATAATAGCACTTCCTGAGTGTGTAAAATTGCATTACCTGAACACACAAAACACCTCACCAAAAGATTAGAGCAAAGTAGCAAACTAAAGCACAGGTCACAAGGCTGGTTTAGCCAGAAGACTTTATAATCTCAGTTTGTTTTACATTCATTTGTAAGGCGAGGCTTTTTACAAATGAACCCATTGTAAACAAAGTGACCTTTGAGCTTAATGGTAATGGGTGATGAAGAATGTGAGAGTTTTGCAGGAAGCTCAAGATCAGCTACTGACAACTCTCATTCACATGCATACGGTAACAGAACACATTTTTAAAATGCTCACACACAAATGCACATATTACCATTCCTCTGCAATCTGCACAAACTTCAAACATTTCATCCCAGCTGCAGTCACAGGAAGAATTCCCATGCACTTAAGTTTCATTCATGATACACTACTGCACACGTGTCCTGTTCCTGTCACACACAACTAAATCCCCAAGAAAACACTGAAATCTAACTTTCTTTACAATTATTGTGTAATTATTGTGTGGACCCCCTTGCAAACTCTCTAAAGGATTGAAAATTGACGTGAAGTTTAACTTAAAAAATGCACAATTCCTGTAAAGGAAGAGTTAGAAAGTATGTGTTAATGTATAACTTTATAGCTTTAAAATGTATTATGATAAACAAGTTTTCCTCAGGTGTACACAAACCTCATTCAGAATATATTCTCTCTCTCTCTCTCTCTCTCTCTCTCTCTCTCTCTCTCTCTCTCATATATATATATATATATATATATATATATTTAGGCTAAAGCCTAAAAAGCCCCACTTATTTAGTCTTTAAAGGTTCCTCAAGTGTATAAAAACCTCATTCAGACACATTTTAAAGTTTAAAGTTTCTCATTCTGCTCACCTGAAAGATGACCACCTTAAAGTGGTTCCTCTTCAGTAGATGGGCGTGGTTGGCCTCCAGACGCTTCACCTGGCCACTCTGTTTATCCAGGCGCTCCCTCACCTCCTTCACGTTGTTACCAGTCTTGCGCGAGCGCTCCAGCAGCTTGGCCACGCTGTTGGCCGTGGACGCGTGGCTCTTGGTAAGCCGGGTCACGTCCCCCTGCACCACCCTGACAGCCCCCTCCAGCTCTGCCTGCTTCTTCTCCATCCTCCGCTGGTTATCCTGCACCGCCTCGATCATCACCACCAGCTTGTCGAGCAGAGCCACCACCGTGATGGCGCTGACCTGGCTGCCAGGGGCCGTGGGGCTGGTGGGGGACTTGGGGCCCAGACGGGAAAGGGTGTTGACAGGGGTGGAGGGCACCGGGCTGGGGCTGAAGCTCGGAACGAGGAGATCTTGAGCATCCTGAGCATCCGGAGCTGGTGGCGTCGGGGTGCTTTCCTCCCTGGGTAAGGTGGCTGTGCTTCGCTCTGCGTGAGAGGAGTCTTCACCCATCCTGGAGTCAAAGCTGGTGGTTTTGAATGGTGTGGTAAGATTGACTCTCACAGACACTCTCCTGCCTTCTGTGCCTCTCTAAAAACAACATTCCCAACACTCCACTTAAAAACTTCTCACACACCCAGGGGAGGGGCCTGCCTGGTTGCTGTGGTAGTTAGCCCAGCCCATCAGAGTAATGCGAGTAAAGAGTGTCAGTGTGAAAGTGTCCCATTGCATGTGTGTATTTTCCCTCAGTGCAATTTCAGTATTGTTTGATCAGCCTGAAATTGCAGTCAGTAACGTTTTTTATAGTGTAGTGAGGCATTTTTGGACAACACTAGCTACAGGAGTGTTTGTGTGAAGGAATGTGGGTGTATCTGTTTCTGTGTACATGCACCTGAATGTCTCTTCATTTCTTCATGAATCTCTGCTGGTGTTTTGTCTCAGCTGTCCGGCAGACTGGGGGAAATGTCACATGGGGAAATATGGAAATCAGTGTTTGGACAGTGAACTCAGTTAATCTGTGGCCATGGCACCATCTCTCATACAATGAAATTGGATGGGGACAAGGACCTGTGAAGCTCTAAAAATGTGCTCACTATTCACTTTTCTCATCTGGAAAACAAATGAGAATTGTCTGATGTACAAAAAACTAAAACTGGAATAAAACTTTTATTTGATGCTAAAACAAAACTTGGACTTGGACTTGGGCTTGGGCTTGGGCTGATAAATAACTAATGTTATCTTCTACAAATAAAAGAATCGCTGAATCATATGGTTGCAGGAAATCAGACATGAGTGAGTAACTTGGGTCAACTATCACTTTAGAAATGTAGAAGGAGAGCAACAATTTATTTCAAATTAGCAAATTATCATATTATTTAATGAAAATACAATAACCTTTGCAATACCTTTAATGCTAATTGTGCAGGATGAGGTCCAATAAACAAAGGACATCCAGCAGACAGCTCACAGTTATCATAATGATAAACTAGTAATAAATGAGAGCATTAGGATAATATACCACATGTGCATCTTATGAACTATTTGAAGGTACAGTATAAGCCCAGGTCAGACTTTGAAAATGAACAAAGTATTGAATCTTGCTCAACAGTCTGAATGAACAAAGAGAAGCAACGACACTAAATCATTCATAGATCCATAAAGTAAACATTGTGAAATAAATGCCTCACCTCACCTGGAAATCTGGTTTGGAGCTCATATCAAAAATAAACACGACACATTATTCTGCTAGTTGCACAGGTCATTTTCTGGATAATTACAATCTATAGGACAAAGCAACATGCATAACTTAGATATTTGTAAAAGTGTTATTAAAGGACACTAACATAAACATAATCTCCCACATCTGTTCATTTCCTGAGAAAAAAGGCGATTGCCTCCCTCTGAGGCTGTCTGCATGCACACACATACGCAAAGAAAAACAGTGCTAATGTTTCCTCTGTTGTAGTTTGGTGGGGTATGTGTATTCTCTCGTCATGTGCTCAGATTATAGAAACAAAGCAAAAACCATCACCCAAGTGACCCCACATCCACACACGGACATCAATATACGCAGAAATAGGTCATGCCAAAACACATTACATTATACTTAAAGGGATAGTACACTCAAAAATCATTTACTCACCTTCGAATTAAACTAAACCTTTAAGACTTGCTTTATTCTGCGCATAGGCGTAATTTGCGGATGGGACAGATTGGACATGTCCTCACCACTTTTTGCCAAAGTCGATTTTGTTCCTACCACAGGAAGGTTTACAATGCGAAGAAAAATCATTTTCAGTCTGTCGCTCTTGTCGCTGTTTTCCTCATGGGGACCAACAAATTTCCCCATAAAGTCAATGTAGGGAAAACCAGGTACACACACACATCTGCCCCACTAGATGCCCCATTTTACCTTCCCAGAACGTCACAGCTGGTATCAAGGACGTTGCCTAGTAACGTTCCCAAAACGTTCTGAGATGGTCATGATGTGAATTTCTTTAAAGGGTTGGGGGACGTTATTTAGCGGACCTTCATGGAACATTCAGGATGTTCTCGGAATGTTTAGGGGACCATGTTTTATTTGGAAATTTGATGTTCAGAATGTTGCTGGTGTCAAGCACGTTGCCTGGTAACGTTCCTAGACGGTCACGATGTAGAGATCTTTTAATGGTTGGGGGATGTTATTTGGCCATTAGGGGACCATTATAGGATCATTACACAGCCTATTAGGGGACCATTATCGGGAATTCTCTCTAGGTCTCTACTAGGGTTGTCAAAAGTACCAGTAATCGGTACCAAGTCGGTACTGAAATTTAAAAAATGTGACGATACCAGCATTTCTGTATCGATATATATTCCGATATAGTGTTTGTGAATATTAAACCACAAAAAGACTATTTAAATATGAATCCTGCATGTTCTGCTTGTCTTTGTGTGAATGAATGGCGCACAGGCGCGGTTTCATGTACCACACACACACTGAAGCACGCGTGGCGCTCGCAGTGTTTTCAGCCTCTGCCGCCTCACTATATGAACTATACACTCTAGGTGTCAGTGCCGAAAGTTAGGTTGACGTCCGAACCCAACGTGAGACTGATGTCAACATCCGACGTCAGATAGACGTTGGATTTTGGTTGGAAAGGAAAGTTGGGTTGACGTCAGAACCCAACGTCAGATTGACGTCAATATCCGACATATCCAGGGGCACCAAAGAGTCTTAATCCGCCATGAGGGAACGTTCTATTAACGTCCCAGATGTCCTCTTTGTAACGTTCTTATGTGACCATAAAAACCCCCTGTCATTTAAGGAACCTTGAACTGCAGCACTTTCATAACAAAAGAGGACGTTTTAGGAACGTCCCTAATGTTCTGTAAAGGTTCAGGATTTTTGTCACTTTTAGAGAACTTTTAGGGAACGTTGCGCAAGGTCATGAGAATGTCCCCTCCTGGGTGGTTTGCTGTCTTTGTGGGGACTCTCCATAGACGTAATGGTTTTTATAGGTCACTGTACAAACTGTACATTCTCTCCCCTTACACTAACTCTACCTACCCATCACAGAAAACTTTATGCAGTTTCATTTAAAAAACAACAACAAACCCCCCCCCCGGATTTATAAGATTGTTTCCCCACAATGACACAAGTACCCATAAGTCAGTGTGCATTCAGGCTGAAGTCCCCATTTGGATAGAAAAACAAGCGCGCACGCGCCCACACACGCACACACACACTTCTCACCTTCTTTTATGTTCCACAAAATAAAGAAAGACAAACCGTTTTGGAATGACAAGAGGTTGAGTAAATGATGACTGAATTCTCATTTTGGGAGAAGTATCTCATTAAAAAGCTTTTCAATAAAGAGATTCCATAATCACCCATTATACAGTGCAGTGAGGCCTGACCTCTGCAGGTAGAAGGTACTTACTGCAAAAAATAAATAAACAATAATAAAATAAAACAAAACAAGATAAATTCACTAACCTGGAAATATTTCACCTCAACCTAATTCACTATCACTATCACTTTAACACTGGAAGCTGGACCACATACTTCAGTAATTTAATTTACTTTAAATGAATGCACGTCGCACTGAGTGGGATAATGATACTGTAAAACATCTCAATAATGTGTAGCGTTTCCTGTCCGCTGCATAAAAACATCCTGTTGTTGATTCTTTTTAATAAGAGTCTGTAGATCGTCTTTCTCTTTAGTTTCATTCTATTCGTGACTGTTATTGAGATGTTTCTCATAGTGTTGCATGATTGATTTGTGTTTCAGCATCATGGGAAAATTCCAGAGTGTATGCAGAAACATGTCACTGCAGAGCACACTATGCTTGTGTTGCATTTAATTGCTACCTTTGTTTAAATCTTGGATGGCTTTACTGGTAACAGGTTTTCCAATTTGAGTGTAAACTCTGGCTCTGGTGAGAGATTGCACACAGTAACGAGAAAGGAAAAGACCCCAGCCTTCATCAGCCGAATGATAGCTGACAGATTTCTTTCTCTCGTCTCTGGGACCTTTTGACCAGTGATGAAAAAAGCAGAAGATGGTAAAGACATTTGAGAGATAATTTGACAATTTTCCTCAGATCTTAAAGGCCCTGAAGAAAAGGGTTTCTCAAAGCCTTCTCAACCACCCACATGAAATGCTTCTCGCCTTGCATTTCAGCCTGGCAAGATTTGACAGTTTTAGTTTTATTTTATTCACCCTTTTTTTGTTCTTCAAGTATTCAACAACAAGAGTCAAATAATTGTTGTCTAATATTTTAAAGCAGATTTTCCTAGCCAGGGTTATATTAAAAGTGAATTACTGTAAAATAGCCACTTTAAAATCAGTAATGCAAATGCTATAAATGAAATATAATATAAGAAACACATTTATGGTTTGGTTCAAAATTCTGAAATGGTTCTATCTGATGATAAGATATAATGAAACAATGACATTCATTTAAAAGCACATGTATTAATTGTGGAATTATGCTATGAAGGTCTTGGAATGGATCAGATAATGCTTTCTTCACGTGGCTTGGAAATTGATTCTGTGTTGCTAAAAATGCGAATTATGTCTACTATGTACCTGAATCTTGCACTTTACTGTTGAACTGGAACATTGTATGCAAATTCAGTTTTTACGGCACCACAGTGTCACCAGGGCTTCAATTTCTTCCTGCATTGTTGAAGACACATGAGTCTGAGGATAAAGATTCTGCTAAGTGGAAGCAGAATACAAACACATATTTGTGCACATAGACACATGTATGCTCATTTTCATTAAGGATCTCTCTCTCTTACCCCTGTGGCACACATACTGTCTGACAGGACAGGAAGTCCCCGGACAAGGAATGTCTGGAATTTCTTAGTCCTCAAGGGTCCTCCTGTTCTCCACATGACCTTTAGAGGTCAGTATTCTCATCTTTTGAACAGCTCAGCTTCATTTTGAAATGTACCACTATTATTTTCAATGTTTTTGAAAGAAGTCTCTTATGTTCATCCAGGCTGATTTTATTTGATCAAAATACAATAAAAACAGTAATATTGTTACAATTTGAAATAACTGTTCTATATTGTAATATTTTAAACATTTGTGCTGCTTAATATTTTTTTCCAGGATTATTTGACGAACAGAATATTAAAAAGAAAAGCATTTATTTGAAACAGAATTTTTGTAACACTATAAATGTCTTAACTGTCACATTTGACCAATTTAATACATCCTTGCTGAATAAAATGATAAAAAATTTGCTGATCCCAAACTTTTGAACAGTAGTTTACATGATTACATTACATTAAAAACAGCAAAATAATTGTTGAGATTGATTTTGCTGGGCCTGACGAAGCCTCGCAATGTTTATCTGTAGAAAATCATTTTTCCAGTCCCACTAGAATCACCTGAAATGACCTTCAAGCCAGATCCTTCAAAAGTCATATCATCCACAAAAGAATAAACACACAGTGCTTTGTGATATAAATTATTTATTTACATTACAGAAAAAGGACCCCATCAAGACAAACAAATTAACTATTGGAAATATTACCCATACTTAACCAAATAACAGGACTTGTCCTATCATGTTGTCCTAAAATTCTCTGTTTGTGTCCTGTGCCACAGGTGCAAGGCATCGTGTGTAGAACCCATCGTCCTCCGTCCCTCCGTCCCTCCATCCCATCATCCAGCAGGATGCAGTGTCTCTGTGGGGACGGAGATTGAGTGTTTTTATTTTCTGTCCAAACTTAGTTTCCCATGATTCTCTGCTCACGAGCGGTCACGGCGCTCAAATGAGGCGGGTGGAGGCGCGCAGGGTGTTTTCAGAGTTGTAGTGCATTGTGTTCTGCTTCTGGCGGTTGATTCTGTTGGTCCGTGGGCACTTCCTGTGGAGGAAGCAAAAGGACGTCCTTATCGTACATATAACTTGTGTATATTTTTACTGAGCAGATTTTTAAGTGACAATATGTGCATGGCATATATGAAAAACATCACAACCTGCTGTTTTTCTTTTTTAACCATAGCCTACATGTAACTTGCTTCCACCAGGCAGCTCTATATTATTTCTAATCGAAACGATGCCTGGAAGAAAAAAAACTTTTGCTATAATATGTATATATAAAATGTTTATTAAGAGTTTTTAAAAGAATGTTTCATGTATTCATCTGCATTAGTACTCATCAGACAGATTTCCACAGCTATGATTTGAATGCTCACCAAGGCTGCATTTATTTGATCAAAGATACAGTAAAAACAGTAATATTGAGAAATATCATTGCAATTTAAAATAAATGTTTTCCATTTTAACATATTTTAAAATGTAATTTATTCCTGTGATGGCAAAGCTGAATTTTCAGCAGCATTACTCCAGTCTTCAGTGTCACATGATCCTTCAGAAATCATTCTAATATGCTGATTTGCTGCCCAAAAAACCATTTCTTATTATTATCATCAATGTTAAAAACAACTGTGCTGCTTACTATTTTTGGTAGTGTATGTAGACTGAAGATCTGCGGTTTAATAATCCACCCATCACTTCTAATCATGATCCATGAACATACTGATAACACTCCCTCTTCTGATGCGCATTTCAGTAGATGGGTGAGTTATTTAGTGCTACTAGAAGTGCTTTAGATTTCACTACCACACACACATCCTTCAACAATGACCTTTCACAGAGTGTAAAAAGACTCCTGCTGGCAGGACTCTATAAAGAGCTGCAAGTGTGTGTGATCTACATGAGGTAGTGTGTTTATACTCACCGGGTGATACACAGCACCACTACACATATGATGGCCACCTGCAGAGCCCCAATGACAGACGCGATGAGGACGTAGCGGAGCTTTCCAGAGCCAGGCACCACATACAGCACATTATACTCCTTAGTTTCACACTGCGGACCGCTGAATCCTGAGTGACAGCTGAAGAAAGAAACACAGCATTATGTACTCGTTAGATTAGCGTTTTAGTACTCTGTGGACTTATTTCGGTTGTTTTAAAGAGTCCACACGGTCTCTGTAATACCTCTATTCACACACAAACACATTTTCATTACTTGAGTTAAAATCAAACAAACAAAAAAGTAACCTTTTTTTTTTAGCTAGCTGCCAAGGAAAATTCTAATTTTCATTTAGCTGAAATACCTAAATCTAAAACTAAATAAAAATGAATAAAAACAATATTTTTTTAAACGAGGCAGATCTTTCGTGGTTTGAACACTAGGGGGAGACAAAGTTCTGTGATATAGAGTTACATACACAATCACAAGAAGCTGTGTGCCTAAACACACGCACGTATTCACAAGGTATTTTTCTAAACGGGATATGCTTGAGTGATCAGACACATCATGAGTGTGTGCGTGTGTACCTGCAGGACGGTGTTGAGAGCATGTTGGGATATTCACAGTCTCCGTGAACACAATAGTTCTTATAGTGCTCAGGGCAGGGGATGTACAATCCTCTCGCCACCTCTGAAACCTCAGGCTTCTCCTCTATAATTCAAACACACACACACACACAAGTGGGTCAGAACAGCTGGAATCCAAGGGCATCTTCAGAACCGCAGCACATACATGTGAAAATCAACTTTTTATTATTAAACACACATTCACCTGTGTAGTCTGTCCTGGCATATTGTCCATCTCCTGCTTTGGTGCCTGTAATCATGTCGCCTACAGGATAGAAATGAATTCAGATGTTAAAATGAACAAATCTGCCTCTGCCAGTCTGCTGGTTATATAATAAAACATGTTTTTTGTTTTCATTTGTACATTGTCATTTTGAAGATGATATTTGGAAAATTGCTATATTCCAGAGACTAATGATATGAACATGAATGGACTTGATTATGTAACAGTGATTTATAATGTTCATCTTTCCATGTGTTCTCTCTTGTTGTCTTATATAAATGCAAATTAAATGGAAGAAGACATCATGTAACAATATGAATACATTATATAAAGCAATCATAAATGATTTCAAAATGGTCTTCTTACCCTGACAGTGACCCAGGAACTTGACCTCGATTCGTTCCTGCCGCTGACACGACGCCTCTTTTACCTGGCAGGGGTTGTCATAAGAACGGCCATCCGACGCACACACGGGGTTAAAACTGATGTGGGAGCAGTCGATGTTACAGACGCACCTGTGTAGGGAGAAACAACACAGTAAATGCCAATTACTGTCAAATCAAAGACGGTGAAAAAGATCATTAAATAAGTGTCACACCTTGTTTGATCAAGCTGTCAGCTAAGAATAACACTTCAGACATGCAAACTGGGACTTAAAATAATTGCTGGAGGGAATTCAATGTTTCACATTTGATATTGAAGCAAAATCTTTTATGGCCTCTTTGGAAATAATGCATCTTTTTTGGCCTTTTACCAATTTTATGAATATTAATTAGGAGAGAGAGGACAGGAATTGATGGGGAGGAGGAAATATCCAAGAAACGTCAGATTGGAATGTCGGCCGGCCAAATGAGCAGCGCACAACAACACAGCTCAAGGGCTGGGTATCACTGCAGATTTCCTGATTCAATTTTAATTCTCAAGCTCAATTCAGTTAAATTATATCAATGTCCATTTTTCTTACACATGAAAATGATTCTCTCTCTTCTAACTTAATAGAAAGATATTATTTTGTGGTACATTGTCTTGATAATGCATCACAATCAATACAGATTTTAAGAATCAAGTTTAACTGAAGATCGATATTTAACCCATATTTTAAAAAAAATCAATCATCAAACTTTTCTTATGGCCTGCAGCAAATGCATTTATAACAGTAAAATAAAATAAACAAAGTACTGATCAGGTTTATTGTGCCCTTGATCCGAGTCTTTGAATACTGAGTAACTGCCGATACCAAGTCCCGATCCGATACTTGTATTTTCTTAATGCTTGGTGCACACTTCAATTTATTACAATCAATCCAATGTATACAGGGCCGTGCAGAGAGTTTCTCAGGGGCTTAAATGTAATAAAGGGGCATCTATCACTACATAGTGTTTTCAATAGAACTAGTAATCATAGGCTTAACACACACGCACGCACGCACGCACACACACACACACACACACATAAATATATAATGTATGTATGCACTCACAGTATAAAGACATTGGTAGATGTAAATATTACAAAGGTTTGTTTTGTTTTTTCAAGGAAAAAAAAAGTGAAATTAAGGTTAGAAAGCATGACACTTGGACTTAGGATAGCCGATACCGATCAGCTGAAAAATAGCTAAATCGGCCCTGATCTCGATCCTTGAGATTGGCTCGGGACATCCCTAAAACACATTTATACACTATAGTTCAAAAGGTTGGTAAGATGTTCATTGTTTTTAAAAGAAAGTCTATTTTGTTAAAAAAAAGGCTGTATTTATTTGACCAAAATTACAATAAAAACGGTTATATAAGTATTATTCCAATTTAAAACATGTTTTCTATTGTAATATATTTTAAAATGTAATTTATTCATGTGATGGCAAAGCTGAATTTTCAGCATCTTTACTCTTCAGTGCCACATGATCCTTCAGAAATCATAATATGATAATATGTTCATTTGGTGTCAAGAAACATTTCTTGTAATTATCAGTGTTGAAAACCATTGTGCTTCTTATTATTTTGGTGGAAAAAATAAAATAAAATAAATAAATAAAATAAAATAAAATAATATATATATTATATATAAGAAAAATATAAAGAACATCTACACAGCAAAGTCTGTCCCACAAACAACACCTGCCAGGAATGGACAGTTTTAAGTATTTTGTGTATTCAATTGTTGCTGGTAGTTTCAATCAATCACACGAACACTTGTTCTTATGCCTACAAGAAAATTGCTTTTGTAAGAGCCAGTTCTGCAAAGGGTGAACATTACGACTTTAATGTACACCTCTCCATCATGAGTGTGTTAAGCTCAGCATTTTCACATTCATCCTGCGAGACTACAGTGCTGCAACATACACAGATTACAATGGTAAAAAATACAGGCCTCTTTACAAAAGGTCTGCATCAGCGGGAACGGTAACCTCACATAAACATTAACTGACATTCATAATTACCCATTTGGCTTGAGGCTGAGTGAATTACCATTAGAAATAGATTAACACCAACATCAACAGTGTTTTTATGATCTGTCTACTCTATAAACGTTGATAAGGGTGTCAAGATTGCAAATGTAATGAGTTAAGTCTTTTTATATCAACTCGGATCAGCGTGAAGCTAGAAGGGAAAGCTCGGGAATGAATGTGGATGGGATTGAACTGGATGCAGCAGTGATTTTCAACCTATAGCACATTCTTGAGGCTATCATCTCAGGGCTTAATAACTAGCACAGAGGACTGGCTTAGCAACCAAAGCACTGCGAATACATCAGCGGAGAATAATACAACGCTCCGTTTCAAAGAGGAATGATGAGTTTCAATGCTTTGATGTTCCTTCGCTCGTTTTAATGGCTGCTCTTATTCACATACCTTCATTAGTGATGGTAATGAGCGCTTACGTGCATGTGCGTATGCACGGATGAAAGGCTATGCGCTTCTGACAAGGAGACAAAGACACATTGAATAACAGACAAAGTTTCTTACATTAGCGACAGACACGCAACACACACAGACTTTGTATTCGTGTGTGAACAAGTCATTCATTTCTGCCTGAGAGAACAAAAAATCTGTCGTCGTGTCTTTACTGTGTATGTTATGTGAGTTTATTTGGTATTTCTCAGAGGAGTTGATATACAAAGTTCTGTCATGAAACTGTAGATGGCACATGCTTATAGACCCAATCTGCTTGCAGTCACATCATTCTCTGTTGGGCACAGCTGATTGGTTTCTGCTGCATCAGTAGCCAATGAGCTCGCTGTTCAACATTCAAATACTTGCCTATCATTTGCTGCAGCAGTTTGCAGTGCGCTTTCAGAAACCCTCCACCTTCCCCAGCTCCACCTGTATAGATCTGCTGCAGGGTGATTCATGTATGCTTGTACAGCAACAGCAGCAGTAGCAGCATAGCAGATCTATTCCGCCAAGACCAAACACATTAACATTGTCACATTCATTACAAGGCCAAACTCTCCAATAGTTGTCATGACAGATATGAATTTGTGGTCTGTATCTTCAGCATTCAGGTGTTTCTGCTGTAGTTTCTCTCTAAAGTGTGTATGAGTCATCTGTGTGCCACTGCAGGCACATGTTGAGCAGAAATGACAATTAAACTGCCGTCCCCAGTCACTTCTCACTGCAGCAAACGGACGACAGTATAATTATAAATCTGTCATTATTTGTATGTGTGTGTGTGTGCTTTTCTTTCTTCAACTTTCCTTTTTAATATTTCCACCCTGCCAGTGAGCTTTAGTGGAGTAAGGAGCCGTTTTGTATTCTGGCACTACTGGAATAATGTGAACTGACTACAAATGTGCAGATAAAAATATCTGTTTTAAATAGAGACGTTGACTGAATTGAGCTATGGTATGAAGTCCACTCAAGGGCAGCTTTGATTGTTTGCCATTGCTAATTGAGATCTGTAATGCATTGTAATTTAGATAAATGCCTGGGAGTGCTGAATGTGAGATAAAACAAACAGGCGCAATGAAATTTAGATGTATTTATTATGAAGCACTGGTAATGGTCACACGAGCACACGCGCACACACGCACGCATGCACGCACACACACACTTGCTCTCCAATGTGACCGTAGTGGTCATAAAGGCTAATGTGTCTTGAGAGCATGAATATTTAATGTCGACTCTCACATTCTGGACACACACACTGCAAATGCACTGCATCAACAACACACACACACACACACACACACACACACACACACACACACACACACACACACACACACACACACACGCACGCACATATCAAAGATTTCCAATAGCAAATCAAGTAAAAATGGCTTTGCGAGTGAGTCCAACTGAAGGGATGAGATTTCCTTTAAAAATGTAGGTTGTTTGGATGGTAGCCTCTGTATGTGTGTGAGCGTGTGTTTATCTTGTTGAGTGAGGGGATATGTCTTATTGATTTGTAAGAGCCATGTGGTTTCTCTGTTATCTAAACTTTTCCAGCATGGCCTGTGGGCTTCCTGTCTGTCCAGCTGCCCTTTACTCAAACACTTCAGTTTAGGTCTCTCTCTGGCTGGATTATGATGATGGAGTCTGTACTTGTTGATGATCAATCTTAGTTTTCAGGGTAATTTGTAGTTTAGTTTTGTATCTTTAACCCAATGTTTCAAATGTTCTATCTATCTATCTATCTATCTATCTATCTATCTATCTATCTATCTATCTATCTATCTATCTATCTATCTATCTATCTATCTATCTATCTATCATAATTTATACAATACCTCAATAACATTTAGCAACATGCTGGTGACAAACTATACTGAAATTCTATCTTTCTATCTCTCTCTATAACACACACGCACGCACGCACACACACACTAGTCCTAAACAACAGTCAAACAAATCCGGTGCTTGTCACTACACACACAATCAGTGCACAAACACACACTGACATGTTATTAATGCATCTTCTAGCACTGATTTTATTTATAATCTCTCATCTCATTTTTTCAGTAATCCTTTCAAATGACGCAGGAAGATGGAAAAATGGAGTGAGACTAAAAAAAGGACTGTTGATAGAGGTAGAGTGTTTTCTGGTGGAGGAACAGTGAGGTGAGTGAGTCATCTGCAGTCAAGTGTATCAGAGCGAGGGGCCTGTCATGGGACCATCCCTGCGACTCAGGCATAAATGCCTCAAATTGTGCTGATATCTCTGAGGAGGGAGAGGCCGGGCTGTTTCATTCTGATGCCTCCAAACACCCCAGCTCTCCAGCCAGTGCTTGTTGAATCTTTAGTGAATCTACAGGCTGTCTTTGCCAAGGCCGACATGTAATTCCCTTCAGACGTCCTGAGAGAGATAGGCAGGAGGGAGGAAGAGAGGCCTACTTCTATTAGGATTAAAGGGTAGTCTCGTTCCTTCTTGCTGACAGTTTGAGCTGTTCACTGATGCCCAGGGCAATGAAAACCTCCTCTCCACATCCACGTGTGGATTTTAAATATATGATGCGAGTCAGGATATTTTGTTTACAACTCAAATAGATTCTCTAGAAATTATAACCATTTCTCATAGAATATAACAAAGATGTTGTTAGAAGAGCAAATTGACTGCTTATAGTGGTTTTCTGCTTATTTTTTACTGAATATTAAAGAGTTCTCAGAGCTGGAGCATCAGGGCTAAACAGCCATTCATCAGCAGAGATGAAACTGTCATAATTGGACTTGTTTATTGCTCATTTCTCTCAGGCAAGTTCTCAGAGTTCAAATTAAAAGAACTGAGATTCTTTGAAGTATGTGGACGAATCTCATATTGCCCTATAGTGTCCCATATTCCATATGCTATTACAGTACCAACAAATCATACAACCAACAAATCTCTTTGTTA
The DNA here is from genome assembly GCF_963993115.1 of Abramis brama. NCBI lineage: Eukaryota > Metazoa > Chordata > Actinopteri > Cypriniformes > Leuciscidae > Abramis > Abramis brama. Next base: position 26,561,448 of record NC_139970.1, read on the forward strand.
CTGACCAGAGAAAGCATTCACATTAAAGAAACAGTTATTGCCTCAATTTATTGAAGACTGGAGTGATGATGCAGAAAATTCCGCTTTGTCATCACAGGAATAAATTACATTTTAAAATATAGAAAAATAGAAAACAGGAATTTTAAATTGTAGTAATATTTTTACTGTATTTTTGATCAAATAAATGCAGCCTTGGTAAGCAAGAGACTTTCAAAAACATTAAAAGATACCAACCCCACACTTTTGAACAGATTCAATACAATGAAAGTATATGGACACCAGGGCTGTCAAGGAAGATTTTCAAGGCAAGAATTTTGTGAATGACAATTTCTCACAGACATGTTAATATGCCCCAGAACACGTATAGTATAGTACACAGAGTGCCATTTTTGGAGCTTAACAGCCCCTGGTCCCCATCAGCTTTTCAATGTATGAAATAGAGCAGTGTGAACATTCTTCAAATTATCTTCTTCAGCGTTCCGCAGAAGAAATGACGTCATAAAGGTTGAATGACAATACAGTGAGTAGCCTATATGATGATTTATTAATTTTTTGAATTCACTAAAGAAATGCTTGGCTGGGCATCTTTTTTTTAATTTTTTTTATTTCTTTTTTTATTCTGTATTAGTTCTCCTACAGTTTGCTTTTGTGCTTACCAGACATCTTCTGCATCCACGTCACACTCCGCTCCAAACTGGCAAATGTCACAGGTGGACGTCTCCTTCTGTCCATTCTCCGCCGAACCCTCGTTCCCTGCTTGGATACACAAAGACGAGACAAGACAGCATAAGCTATTAAAGATCTGACAAATATTATTTGGGGCAAGATGAGCAGGCAATCACAGTCCATCTCTCTCTCTCTCTCTCTCTCTCTCTCTCTTTCTCTCTCTCTCTCTCTCTCTCTCTCTCACACACACACACACACACGCAAACATGCATGAATAAATGGAGAGACAGAGGACAGACATTATTCTCATTCTGCCTTTGTCTCTGGCTCTCATGAGAAGTTCAAATCCCCCACTGATCTTTCCTCAGCCTCACCCCTCATTTCATCATGATGATTTCTGATATGCCGCTCCTGCTCCCTGGCGATAGAGGCTTCCCAGGAGCCGGAGCTTAAAGCCCCTCGCTATCGCATATCTGCCCTCATCAATGGACGGGGAAAAGCAATCCCGTACGCCATGGAATTTAAATTACGTCTCCTCCTCGGAGGATCATCATTCCCCTTTGGATCCTGACCCTCCATTATGAGGTGCTATTTTTAAAACTTATACCGCAAAGACAGAGAGATGAGAAAAGAAAGGTAGAAGGATAAAATGAAGAAAAGTAAAAAGAAAGAAATATACTAAGAACAACGTTAAAGTCACAGGTGTATCAGTCATTATTTTGCTATATTTTTTGTCCTTCTATTGAATCTTTTTGAAATTTTTCTTTTCTTTCACAGACCAAAGAAAAATAAAATAATGCTTAGTTATTTTAAACTCAGTTTAAATTCAGCAATTTGAGAATGAGTACAACTGCTTAATACAACAGTTCAATAAACTGTTAATATTTAGTAATTTTAGCAGTATAACATCATTAACAAAATAAAGTTAAGTAACTTACATTTTAGACACAATATTGCCATTCATTTGTGCATTTTGCTCCACCAATGAAAATAGTTAGAAACAAGTAGTTTGGCATCAAAATGAAAAGAATCAGCTGTTGTGTCTTGATGCTAAATGAATCAGTGTTCTGACAAATGGAGTAAATTATTCAATCATTCATTCATAGCCATTTTTATTTTTGTTTTGTCCTGAATGAGTTAGTATGATTCAGTGCCTCACTCACTTTAAAAACAGCCATTTGTTTTTTTTCCTGAACAAATCAGTGATTAGAACGAATCACTTGAGAGAATGATTCAAAGACTCAAGACAAAAGACACCCACTGGCATAGTGATGCAAGCTGCAGAGCCACTAAAAATGCCCACCACTAATACACTAATACTGACAGTCTGTAAGCTCAAAAGCAACCAGAGAGACACAAACAACGAAAAGTACTGGTGAAAAGCACAAGTACAACGAAAAGTACAAGTGAATTCATGAAAAAGAGTACAATAAATGTCCCTTCAAAACTGTAAGTATAAGATCATTTTACTTTTTTTGATTACTTTGTGTGAAGACAACGCTACCATTAACATCACAAGCATGCACTAATAGATCAAGCTTTGCTCCAAACACATCTCTTGTCCCGCATCATGACCAGAGCTGATTAACCCAGTGCCCAGCTTCTCCCTGAGTTGTGGCTGCATGGACCAAGGGTCTGGAAATGAGAGACGTGTCAGAGGGAAGGGGCAGTAACGATTATCTCCAGCTTTAGATGGACCCTCTGAATCGATTTTCCCTGACCAGAAACACAGTCAATCACCAACCCCCTCTGCTTTTATCTACAACCTCTGACAAAAAAAATCCTGCTTCTGACCCTGTTTAAGAATATTTATGATACACTGTGTGTGAACACCCAAGGTCAATGATTGATTTAATATATATTTTGTGAATAATGGTAGAATTATTAAGTCTTTGTTGTTGTTGTCTTTAAAGTGCTTTTAATGTTTCAAAACCTTAAATGTCTTTGCTTTAAACATTAAAATGTAGCAATCTGAGCACACGCTGAGCAGAGGAATAGGTTTTGCTTTAAATGGTAGATGGAAAGGATATACTCAAATGAACAGAAGACAGATGGTGAGTGTCCAAGAAAATGGCTCTTAATGGGACAAACCTACTTGTGCAGAAACTAAGGAGAAAGGTGGGGGTGGATTTAGGGCACAACATGGGCTGTCAGACAGATGATGAATGAAGCCACCCATCTCCTGCACAGTGTATGGAAACTGACCTTCACAACAGATAGCAAGAATGAGTGTAGCATTCCAGTTTGGGTTGGAAGAGGTGTATATGAACTAAGATCACACCATGAGAAGTAAAAACAGCACCAAGAGACTGGGTAGAACATATATTTTTCCTAATCAGTATATTTACCTTGTTTTCCAGTGAAATACATATCAACATCCTTAAAATTAGATCAGTTTTACTTGAGATGTCCGGAGCCCAGTAAAAAAAAAAAGAAAAAGAAAAAAGTGGTGATTTAACTCAGTTAATTAAATGTGGCCATAAATACATGGGAAAGAGTCACATTTATATTGCATTTGATTTGGCTGAATGGCAGGGTTCATTGCACAGACAATTCAAAACAACCACCGGCCAATTTTTTAATTTATGGCCACAATATCTAAATGTGGGGCTCCATAGTCAAGACTGCATAAACGTTTTGCTTTCAGAATTTACAATTTTTCAAATTATAACTCTAATAATATTAAGTGGTTTGCTTACAAACATTATTGTTTTGCAGCGCACATTGTACTGTAGATCGTTTCGTTTTACCCCATTTGCACCAAATGCTCTAAGAAAAATTTAATCGTTTCGTTCATGAACATGAGATGAAAATTAATCTTCTGAGTGGTATTCCTTGCAATGTACACAATGAACGAATGGATGGATGATAACTTCTGGGTCATCTAACAAAAAGCAGCTCAGAGCACGCTCACACACACCATTTGTGAAATGGAAAGAGTTTAGATCAACGCAGTTAAACATTTGGTGAAACAAAAAGAATCATGAGACTCTCTTTGTTAGGCTCTTCTGGGACTCCAAAAGGTCACATTTTATCATGCATATACTTTGCAGTTTAAAGGTTAACATGTGATTAACATGTTACTGAAATGCAATGTTCTATTAGCCTACTATGAAAAAACAAATGTGTAATGTAAGAAAAGCCTGTATTTCATATTCTCCCTGAAGAGATGGCTCCACACAAGAACACGATGACCTCTTGAGGGACAGAAAGGTCAAGTGAATCTCCACAGATGGAGAGGACACATTACATCTTTGAATCAATAGAGAATGTAGGAAGCATAATGCTTACAGTGGAAAGATGATAGCCCGAAAGAGGATCTTTGGATTTCCACTGATCTCTACGAGCTAATGATGCTTCTTCTATGCGGTTAATGTGACATTTAAGCATTACGCATGATCCACAGAATCGTCTTAACACTTACTTTCTCAAGAGTATCTCAGAATGATTAATTTTTTTCCCTCCCTTTGTATTGCAGTAAAATGTCTTTTTTTTTCTGCCAATGATTGCAAAAATCGGGGAATGACTGAATCACAAAGTGTTTGTGCATCAAAAAAGGCATGTGCATGAGTAATTGACTTGAGCTCAATCCGGCTAGTATAAAAACACTACAAATATTGTAAATCAATTACTTAGAGCTTTTACATGTGCATCAGTGTAATGATACTATTTCAAATTGGTTTCTAAGCTATGGGTATCTGAGTACAAATGTTATTTTTAACCTTGTTTTTATGTAAATTATTATTATTTTTTTAAACAAAGGGATAGCCTTTTTTGTTTGTTTGAAAATATTAAATTACCATTATTGCATTGTTGCTAGCCATTACTGCTAGTTCCATATAAATTTCATGTATCTGTCATCTCTACTCATTATTTTTTTTCTTATTTTACTTTCAGAGGACTTGATTACTCATATTTTGGATGGATAATTTTGTAGTTGAGTATAACATACATACAAAAATCCCCAAAATGTAATATATGACTAAACATTTTGAAAGGATGTATATTTATACATTTGACCTGCAAACTTGTCTGATAAAAACAGTACCAGGCTCTCAATGTTCCAATCATGTAGTCATCAACTGAGTCTTCACCACATTGGGTCCATTATAACCCACTTCACACAAATAAGGCTCTGTGAGTAACCCCGTCCAATTGGGAAAAGCATGTCGTAAAACCCCCTCTGGCACTTTGCCTCTTCTATCCACACCTGACAGCATAGAAGACCTTGCCAATGACCCATTTGCGCATGTAATTACAGCAATCCGCTGACGAAGGTGGCGCAGAGCGAAGGTGTCTAATTTTGTGGAGTGCTCCCAAGGCTCTTTTCTTCCACTGGCTGACAGCTTTTGGAGAGCGTTTTGAAAGCCAGATGAGGGTTTGAATTGGCAAGAGCAATAAGAGCCAACGTGCGAAATTCAGGAAAGAAGGCCTGAAACGGGCTGTCCTTCTTCTAGGGATTAGGGAAGAAGAATTAGGAGAGGAATTACGGCTTAAAACTTCATTTTTTCCAGCTTTGACCAGATTAAGTGCTGCTCGCTGAAAGTCTTCCATTGAGCGCCTATAAGACCCAGCAAAAGATCTACGAATCAGTTTCACTCTGGGTTATTACAGTGCACTAAGGTCAACCATGTAAAATAAACACACAGATTCCATATCACTCAGAAATACTTTTACCATCACATATAAATTAAATGTATACCCCCCACATAAGCACCATTTCACTTGCATTTGATACAGCTGTGTTGTGTCTCTAGAGCTCTCCATTATACTCCCATGAAAAGTGCTACGAGTTTCAGAGCCTCTTACATTCACACACAAACCAGCACGTGTGCTGATCTCCAGCTCTGACTATGAACGGCCCCTGATGGCACCCATAATAGCACTCGTGATGGAGCCACTCTCAGTAATATAATGGAAGGAGAGTGCAGGGGAAGGAAAGGAGATGAAAAGTAGAGGATGACGAGAAATGAGAGGAAAACCAGGATGAAATGAACACCATTTGATGTTTGTGGTATGTAGCACAGAGAACGAACGAAAGAAAAACATTACAACCAAGTAAACATGACAATGACGGAAAGGGTTCGAAAACAGATGAAGAATAAGAGACAAAGAGACAGACTGAAAGAGAAAAAAAACACAAAGGGACAGAAGAAAACATCTCCAGCAGCCAAGCGGTCGATGGACAGTCAATAAAGTGTCACTTTCTGCAAGCTAAGAAGCCAGCCTTGATGAAGGGATCTGACCAGGATTGAGGCTGAAATTAACATTTGAATTAATGGCCATATCAATTAGTGCTTTACCCACTGGATGACCTTCCCTAAACCACACTCTCATATGAGACCCTAAAATACCACAGATAAAAAAACAAAAACAAAAAAACATTTGATAAGGATTTCTTACATGCATAGCTGTGGAAAAAGACTGCTGAATTTTGAAACTTTGAAGGAAGATATGCTCCAGCTTTCTACTATTTAACAAAGCCTACATTAAACTGTTGTGTTTCCACTTCCTTGTTGTCTTTATTTTCATGAAATGTTGAAATGTCCATTAAAGGATATATATATATATATATATATATATATATATATATATATATATATATATATATATATATACAGTATAGTTTTCATTTGATTCTCAGAAATAAACAGGCAGGTTTTGCTGCTTTGCAAGTTTTGCAGTTTAATTTCAATAAATGGATTAAGAACACAAAGCTTGTGTCTTAAAAGATCAAGGAGCATTTGATTTCCTTATACAATGACCTCTTTATGCCCCCCAATAAATTCTCCCAGCACACCCCCTGCTGCAGTGAATCATGTTTGTCCGAGCAGAAAGATGCTGGCACCTTTTCTTTCCATCTGAACTCCCAGACACAGTGGGGTGGCACAGAGAGCAGTTGAGATGTTCCAGCACTGTTGGTGCCAATCTTTGCCATCAAGCCCCACTAATCCTTCTGGCACCACAGTGCCAATCTTTCACTCCAGTTTTACCCGCTGATCTTTAGAAAAGATCCAAATCAGTAGTGCAATGCAAGCTTCTGGTACACAAGTTCTAGCTGCTATAGGCTATTGCAGAGAGGATTCCATAAAATATGACAGAATTTAATATGATCTCTTTCATAAAAATGCCATGTTTCATTCACTTTGTTCTGATTGTATATTTATAAAAAAAAGAAGTTATTTTCCCTGAAGCAGATTTTATGAACTCATTTGACGATGAATGATTTAGCAAGGACGACGTGAGGTTTTCCACCTCAGTAGAACAACAACTAGTTTTTTTTTTCTCTCTATCAAGATAAAGGTCATTTCACAACTCAAAGGAATATGAAGTCATTGCTCAGAGACTTAAACCAAATTTAGATATTGGCCTTTAACAACATCTGCCCACCAGGGACCTTTTAACACCCAACAGATGCACAAACGAAACACAAATGAAAACAAATGAAAGCATCAAAGGTTTTGTTAATGATTTTCAGTTTTTTTCAAGGTAATTAAAGCAACAGAATTCCAATAACGGGAGAATATGTAAAAGTATGGTATTTGGGGTAAAAGGCGCCCCTGCTGTTGGGGAGAAAGGAACAATAATTAACATGATAATAAATATAGCTGCCTGACTTTTACATTTGTTGACATGACATGGTTAGATGGGAAATATCATAAAAGTTGGGTATATAACACTTGATGTATCATTCAGTGTTTTTAATGTGATATCCCAAAATAGTGACTGAACCTTTATGTGACAGGAATACAGTACACACTAACAAACACTCAAACAAGCACACACCGCAACTGTTTTTGTGCTAAATTTAAAGTCCTAAAAGAAATACAATATGTTTTTTTGTAACTTTAAATCGTTCACTTTATTCAAAACTGATCTTTGTTCTTCAATAAAGTTCTTGCATAAATTAGATATTGTGGATCTTAATTACCTACCCAGCTTGTGTTACTGTACAACTCACCTCAGTACTAGGTAGATTGTAACAACAGAACTCTTTGTATTTGACATAAACTCACATAGGGCCCTATCTTGCACCCAGCGCAATTGACTTTGTACACCGACGCATGTATCATTCCTATTTTGCACCCAACGCACAGCGGACTTTTCCCTCCACAGACGCACGTCGGTAAATTAGGGAATGAACTTGCACTCCCGGGGGCGGTTCAGCAAAAAGAGTCCATGAAGATGTGTAAAAATAGGCATAAATCTAGCTTACACATTTACCCAAATTATTATACGGCTGTTTAACCGAAGCTAATTTGGGTGGGTTTCTCCCATCCCCATACAATGTCACTTCTCTGTCTTTTACGGCCCTGACGAGAACGTCGGTCTCCTCGGCTGTGAACCGCTCTTGGCGTGCGCCTGGCAAATGACGGTGACGCTCTGATTGGTTTATTTCATGTTACGCACAAACCACACCTATGAGTAATGTAGCTACTTCAGACCAACCCATTTTAGATTTGCGCCCACAAAGTTACTTGCGTATCAAAGTTTGAGAGATCTATAACAAACAACCACTGAGTTACTGATGCTCAAACAAAAAGTGTTACTTCCATGGGATGTAATCAGTAAGGTTTAACACTTGTTTTAGCAAAGTAACTGATTGACAGGCGAGTAGGTGGTCCTTCGCTGCTATGCATTATACTGTAGCTTTACACTATAATTTGTGAACGTGGTCACATATTTCTGACACTGTTTGGTTTGAGTGATTTGATCACTTTGGAGCCCATTTGCACCAGTAAACATTGATCAGATTACAGAAACAGGGTCTATTAATAAAGCACTAGTAGTCAATAATCCTGAACCAGCTGCAAAAAAGCCTTAAGAAAGTGGACAACAGATGTTAAAATATAATCATCCATTATGCCTCTAGCCCACAAATAACCCCTACCATGTTACAGCAGAAATGTGAAATTCTTTTCCATTTAAAAACACCTCCAGCTCCAGCACAAACTCCAGACTCAAGCCCAGCGGAGCTCCTCGCTTCTCTATTTTGATTTTCTATTCAAAGACAGATAAACAAACCACCAACCTCAGCGGATTTTGCAGATGCATCCCAGGATAAATGAGCCTTTAAGAATTGAAAGCTATAAACAACCAAGCCCTTAGATGTTTACATTTCAAACACAGAGGTTTGTCTCCAAGGAGTTCAGGCTTAGCTAGTTCCAGTAATTTGGGAGATGGAGACTGCTGTTATGATGGGCATTCCTGCACCACTGAGGGTTGATGTTTTACTGATTTTAACCAGAACAGATTGCAGTCGGTTAGTTTTTAGTGGCACTCAAGAAATGAAGCTCACTATTATCAGAGAATAGTGTCCTTGTAAGATCCATGACTGGAAAGGGATTAAACTCCTCATAGATGCAGCCGCTGAAAAACTACTCTATTTTCCCCAGTTACTGTATAAATGCTTCTAGTGTTTCCTTCTGTCTCCTTATCTTTCTCTCCATACATTTCTTTCTCATCTCCTGGGCTGTAAATCTCCATTTTCTATGTTGATATAATTTATTCTGTCTATCTGCAGAAAAAAATTGAAATATCTCTTTGTCTGCCATTTCTGTTTGGTTCTACTGTATGTATATAAGCCAAAGTGAACTCTGTTCTTTTCTTTCACTTTCTCTTGTGACCTTGGGGCCATTTGGTCACTTCCTGCCACGGCTCATCAATCACAATGTCTCCTGACCCGTCTAGAGCGCTAATCTCCATATAATCCCACCATTACCGTGAACGGCTCATCTTTTTGTGTCTAGTGTGATTCCTGTTCATCCTCTCTGCCACTTTCCCACTTTCTCCAGCCTGCCCGTATCATTATGTTGTATTTCCCAAAATACATTTTAATAGAAATCCCCTTCTGCCCCAAGGATGACCCACATTAAAACAGCACATTTATTTTTGAGCGACAGAAGGTTCAAACAGCCCCAATACACCTTTGTCTCATTTGATTTTGCTCCTTCCACGTGTGCCTGAGATTTACATTTCATCTGTGGAGACCCTGACTATATTAATAACTCCAGAGGTATTTGTCAGAGCTCGGAACGAATCACGAATGAGTAGATGCTGCCATAAAATGATTGCATTTTCTCTAGTTAGGGCTGGAAATAGCTTAGTCTCTGAAATGGGTTTTCACAAAGGCAACAAGGGCAAATCTATGTCTTGTTTGTGATAAGAACAAAGTGGAATATGAAGTCATTTCTATTTTCAATGTTATTTTCAATTTTCATACTTTAAGGAAGCGCTAAATCCCTTTCATTCAGCTATGGAGAATAAGAACACAGAAAAAAGTGCTTTGAATTTACATGATTTGATCACGCACATCATTCCACACAAATCAATTAAGTTTACTTATTGTTTTCCTTCTTGGTTTAGTTCAATAATTCTTTGTTAGAAAACATAACTTGTTCATGTAAATTCAACATGATGGAACTGTGGAATGAAATAATTATATTTTAGTGACCCAATTCAGCAGCCTCAACATGCCTTTATGCTTGCCCACGCCATGATCCATTTTCATTTGTGTCACATTACTCAGTAATATTACTAGATTACTACCTAGCTATCTACCAACTAGAAACAGCATGTCACCGCATGCTAAATAATAGCTCATTGACTAAAGCAATGTTCTTCATGGAAACTGTTCTAAATCAAATCATAATTGGACATTAAAGTCCCCCGTTTCAATTTTTTTTTTGCACTTTATGACTTCTGAGAGAAATAAAATAACAGAGAGAGTTCATTCCTGCTTTAGCAACTTCTTTGCTATGGATGCTCAAAATAAATGTAGCGCTACACAAAGGTGAGAGGAAACATTCTCCAAAAACCAGTCCACATATGTAATTCAATACAATATCTGTCTAAACTGTATGTTTTGTTAGTTAATATAATGTAGCTTTTATGTTTTAATCGATTATAAGCCAAGATTTCATGCAGTATGTCACATATGACATAAATCATATATAATTTGGTTTGAGCTATAAAGGACCATATTGAGTATTTGGTTTAATTTTTTCCTATAACAGATGAAAAAATAACATCTTTCCATAACAGAAATAATTCTTATGATAATATTAATTTTACTCAGTCAGATTAACAATTAAAATAAATGTGCCATCCTTCAGTTAATGGTTTAAAATAGATTTCAGTCAGTGCTTAATTTGTAATTTGCCAGATCAAAAACATAAATTAGGAAGGCACTGTGACTGACACTAACCATTCAGCTTCAGTTTTCCCAGAACATACAATGACATCACTAAACGGTGATGGCACAACTACTGTATAAGAGCATCATTCACAACCTGGTGTATTATTTAGTCATGTATATAGCTACGTTAAGACCAAATATCATTAGTTGATCAGTGAGACTCTCTCTCACCGATGACGATGTTGCCTCTACCATTACATTGGTCTGATCTAACTCTTGTTGCTTGTGTCTCCTGCTATCCTGATTAGCAGGGCCTAAAATGAACACTCCCCAAGCTCCAAAGTAAAAATCAGCATTGTCTCACTGCACACAATAGATTAGATTAAGCAGTTAGCACCAACCTATGAGAGTGATTTTGAACTTAAGAAAGCTGATTGGTCAAAAATGTATACATAGTACGTTGAGAGCCAACAGCAAAACATAACCCCCAAATACATTTGCATAAACCCGTGCTTACACTGTCCCACTCACACACACATTCTTTTACCTTGAAATGGACTTGTTAATGCCATATCATTTAAAAACAAATACCCAAAATCCAAAATTTTACATTTACCAGAACAGGATCCAGCTTAAATTAAGCACTGGATTCAGTCTTCGTATATATATACAGTATATAAACTCAATAATCCATGATAAAACACTACCCTCTCATTGAAGCTAGGTTATGGACAAGATATCCCAGTCCGAGAGCTTTTCAATAGGGCATTTATATCAGATGAACTTATAAATTATTTCCGTTGTGATGTTTTAAAAGCCTTTTCCAGCCGCAATGCCAGATACTGATAAACACCATGTCTAACTCAGTGAGGACTGCAGTACAGAAACAGTGCACATGTTCACACTCAGCTTGAATGTTAAGCACGCAAACTCTGAGCACAGCTAGACACTTTTCCTTAGTCTTCACCTCCCATTCCAGACGGCACTGCGCCCGCCTTTATCGCAGCAGCTGAAATGGGGAGATTAGATTATTCTCTTTCTCATTCCTCTAAGCTTGTTACCATGGTGATACCACGGTGACTGAGGAAGGTCCTCACCCGGAGACGGCTGTGCAGCTGACTATCATCACCTCAGGAACGTGAGGTCATTAATTTCCCTCGGGTAAAAGCTGCAGAGTCTTTTAGAACATTTTAAGGCACGACTTAACAACCATTTTATGTGAAAGATCAAACACGGTCAACCGCAGCTGCAAAGACTAAATAAATACACAACGAAAACCCAAAGCACACAAACCAACTCCCTTAAAGACTGCTTCCTGTGTCTGTATTGATTATAGAAAATCTACCAAAATTAAAAACATAATGGATCCTTGAAGCAGAGCCCTGGATACACAGTAAATGGATTTCATTTGGAGGTAATTATAAATAATGAAGTGCTGGTGGAGCCGTACTGCTGCAGTTTTGACAGCTGAAGTGATACAGCGATTAATCATTGAATAAAATCAGGCGTTCCTTGCTTCACAGTGGTGGAACAAAGATATTTGCTTCTTGAATTAAAAAAATACAAACAAATAAAGAAAGAAATAGATAAATAAAAATAAAAAGGTAGATAGATTTTTTTTTTTTTAGTTAGTTCTGTCAGGAGAACCCCAAAAAGGAGAAAACTAGCGATCAGCAAATGAACATATAGGCCTTTGTCACAGTCCCCTTGTCGTGACATCCTGCTCCGATTATAGCGTAAAGGAATTTCCGCCTGCAGAAGGAAATTAAACTAATTTAGTTGAACTTAACAATAAACGTCATCAATATTTAAAACTGTTTATTTAAACTTTACTATGTAGTCATTTTATTATTTTATTGTAACATTATGTAAGAGACACTGCCGGTGTTCTGCCAGTCATGAGATTAACTAGCAGCACGCAGCTCAAGTTACTACCCGAGGAATCATCGGACTGATCTCATTTTATTTTTAATGTTATTTTGTTTATTTCTGCATTATATTCCCACCATTATTTTCTACAGTATAATGCTATACAATCGTTGCACTCAGACATGAGGATATGACTCATTTAAGATGATCAAACCAATTATTTCTTAATAATCATCTATGGGCAGAAAATATTTCTTTATAACTTCAATTTGATCTAATTATTAATGATTGCATCGTAAAGTATGAGCATGAAAAAAATTTAACATTATTGTTCCCCCAAACCTTTAATTTAATCCCCTCAAAATAGACTTTTGTTGTAATTAATATTTTAAGATTTGTCTAATTTTAATGCTCTTTAATGTCATATGTTGTTTGTATTGTATTCTTGCAGTTCTGCAATAAAATAAGGTGATCAGACTCTGAAGTATTGTGCATACACATAGAGTATAGCTTGAGCGCCCACTTTTAAATCCCGAAATATGCGTCGGAACTGGTGTGTCTTTAGATCACTTTAGATCATAAATCACAACAATCACGTGCTATGGGCACAACCATTGATACAGGCAGCAACGGAAGTTTTTTTACACTCCTATCTGAAGCTTCCGCTTTTCGAATGCGGAAGTGTGATAAAGGCTTTTTAAGATCTAATGACACAATTTAAACATTGGGACTGTCTTAAATTAAACAACAATACCATACATGCTGGTTTCACAGACAAGGTTTAATCCTAGTCCCAGACTAAAGTGCATGTTTGAGCTGTCTTAACTGAAAGCAACTTGCACTGAGATATCTTAAAATATGTCAGTGCCTTTGTTTTGTCTCAAGATGCACACCAGTAATGTTTTTTATTTCCTAAGGCATGTTTATATAAGATACTTAAATGTCCTAATTTAACTAGCTTACTCCTGGCTTAATCTAAGCCCTGTCCATGAAACCAGGCGTTAAAGTTGCAGTAAGTGATTTCTGAAAATCATTGTTGAACACTGTTGATATCTGAAATCAACCCAAGTCGAAGATGACGAACGAATTGTTAAAAATGAACATACAGTACACGAGTATATACAAGCAAGAGTTCATGTTAGTCGCCAGCAGCACAAACTCAAAACCAATGTTACTCACGTATATGGAGCAGAAACAACACAACCTCAGTTCTCTCGCTGGAAAGCTTTTCTAATATTAACAAGGGTCCTAAATCTCTTGCCTGATCATAACCCTTCTTTTTCCAGTGATATTCCTCTGACCTTTTCTCTTTTGTAATGTCTCGCAGTCTTTCTTCAAATCCGCCCATTAGCACCTGCTACTAGATGGCATAGCTTCACCATCTGATTCCAAACAGCATGCTTTTCCATTAATGACCATTCAAAACTATCTGTGTATTCATGTAATGCAATTTTTGTGTGCAAATGCGCAGTAAAGACCTGGTGATGAGAATCATAATATATTAATAACTTGGTGAATAAACTTCATTAGAATCAGAATTAATATCAACTGCTATGAAATGTTTCATAATCAGCAAACAGCCTAATCTCTTGCCATCAACCACAATAATCATCTGTTTCTCTATATATTTAATTAGTCTAGAACGTAAATAGTGTTATGCTGCATGTAGCATGTCACACTCAAACAGCCTGAGAAGCTTCTCTCTGTGCTTTGCCATAAGTGACCAGCAACATCCAGGCCCAGTAGGCGACCCATATGATTTATCTGCAGCCATTGAAATACATTTGATTTTTATCACACCGATGGTGCTGTGCTTACCTTAATGCCCTTCTCTCTCACTCCCTTTCTGTTCCATCCATAAACTGCAATCATTTACCCCAGCCTTTATCGCCCTCATCTTTCTCTTCCTCCTCTTTACTTATCTTTCTCTTTATCAGCCTTCCATTTCTCTTTCCCTCTCCTTTCCTTTCTCCACCCATTTTATCGATGTGCACGTTCTCCGGTCTCTTATCACTCTTCTTTTCTCTCTCTATCCATATTTTCTCCTCTCCCCTCATCATATTGTCTTCTCCACATTCACTGCATTGAATCTATTTTTCTGGTCTGTAGAGAGTTAGTTATTGTCATCTACTAACATTAAGGCATTAAGGCATTTGTCTAACAAATATCTACACATTCTTAGTTGGTATACTTGTTAAATGAGAAGTTCATGATGAATTAAGTCCTTCATAAGCACTATTCGGTGAGGAAAAGTTTTCTAAACCAGGACTTACAAACTTTTGTCATGGAACCCAAATATAAAGGTAGCTATAAACACCCATTTATACTGTGTAAGAAAATGTTAAGTGCAATAGTTTAAAGTCAACATGCTGTTTGCAAAATAATTGGCTTTTATATTGTTATAGAACTGAAGCCAACGTTAACTATTAGAGTATTATCTTGAAAATATTGCATTAAATAATCACTTTTCTACCCACTATTAGTGTTGTAAACAAGCTTGAAGAGAAACATCTAGTTTCTTTAATCAAATAAATGCAGCCTAGGTGAGCATAAGAGACGTCTTTCAAAAACATTTAAAAAATCTTACCGACCCCAAACCTTTGATTGGTAGTGTATATGTGAAATTATAATGATGTATACAATTAAGGGAGAAATTAGTGTGAGAATCTCATCCCTGATGCTGCTACTACAATTCATGTTCTGACACAATTGACCCACCAACAATTAAAATTTAGCAAAAGATTCATTTTATAATGAAGATAGAACAGGCAGCACAACAAGATATTTAGCTTTAGTCACAGTGTTCAATCACAGACATTCCTATCCGGATGGGATTCAATTTCTCTAAAAACTCCAAGTACTGTGAAATATAAATTTACCTAACCTCCTCAGGGAAAATAGTCCCGTCCAAATGACACATATACCAACCATGCTGCTGCTATTTGCAAAAAAGCACAGACCACATCGAGCAAACAGGAAATGGCTGGCAAAATAAGACCACAATAAGCAGCAGTATGGGGGAGGTTACACTACTCAATTAGCGGATGTGGCCAGTTCGGTCAAGAGAGAGGAATAAAAGGGTTGACTGGAAGAGCGAGAGATTAAATCAAAGAAGAGTGACACATTTCAAACGAAGCTAATATACAGTTTGAGCCGCAGACTGTTCTACTGTCAGTCAGACATTGCACTTTGGGGGAAGAGTGTAATAATTCTGTTTATCTGAACAATACGTGAGTGGGTGTAATTGAATCTCAGTTTCAGTGGGCGGCTTGTGGAGGAGAGCAGATGACTGCTGACAGGCCGAGAGGAAGTGAGTGTGTGTTTATGAGCATCATTTGTGGGGAAGTGTAAACAAGTGCAGAGTGATTTAATGAGCAGCATGCACACAAATTCATGTGTCCAAATGGAAAAATGTTAGAGCTGGTTTGCCTTACCTTCATCTCCTGATCCTGAACCAGCCTCTATAAAACACAAAAAGCAGATCATTAGATCAATGTCTTCTCCAAAGTCTATATCATTTTAGTGAATCCACCAAGGGTCAAAATTCACACAGGTTTTACTGCATGTAAAACTAATTTAGAAAGCATTTTCTAGTTCTTTATCAATCTTATGCATGCCGTTTATAAGGCTTTACGTAAACTGAGAGACACATTAAAGACACATTAAACAATTGTCACAATACTGCAATATTTAAATTAAGTGCAATAAACTAAAAGGTTGAAATAATTGTATTGTGTGAGATTAATACAGTATCTAGTCTGATGGTTTCTATTTGATAATTTGATTGATCTATTTGATTTTTTGTTTTTAATGTCCATTATTCGTGGACACTACACTCTTATTTTTTTGCAGTGATGCCATAGAAGAACCATTTTGGTTTCCACAAAGAACCTTTCAGTGATCGGTTCCTAAAATATATTTTTTCTTTCTTGGGGTGCAGAACATTTTACAATTCTGGAGAACCATTTACAACTGAAATATTGGAAAACGATCGAATTGGAAAATGAATGGACTGATGGATGGATGGATGGATTAAAACATGTACATTATTGCTCATCTGGGTCTCTGGAGTCCAGGCATACTATTCTAATATACATTACAGATATGGTTCTGTGTACTTGAACTGTGGGAGGATCAAAGGTGAATATGTGACCCATTTGGCTTCTGTAGGCAGAAGTGGGCTGCACAAATTATACAAGAGGGAGATATTACAAATGCATATACACTCGAATTCACCACAATCTGATTCAGAGTTTCAACTGAAACCATAGAAACTATAACCACAATATTGCCACAATATTTGGGACTAAATCAAGTGTTATAATGTAAATTACAGTATGTCCTCTGACTGGATATAAAGGAACAAAATGACACTCAAGTGAAAAAGAGGGAAGGATAGTTTTCCGGTTTCCCTCAGATTAGTTTCTTCTTTTTACCCAGGCTTTTTTTTTTAAATACTCTACTCTACTGCATTGCAGTCTAAATTGTTTATATGCATTTTTTTGTCTATTTTTAGCAAGATTTTATACAGCACAGTGGTCAACTACTGTTGTTTTTAATGTGCTTTATAAATAGATTTTGATTTGAAAGCAAGATAAAACCATATGCATCTTCAAAGTTCAAACACACATACATACTACAATTTACCTGTGTAGGACTATGTGTTAGATCAAGCATGAATACCATCCTCAATCCTTTAGACAGAATAAAATGCTCTATTTTTAAAGAAAATAACCTACGGAACCACACTCACACACACAGAACTGATTTATTTGCTCTCATTTTTTCTAATTGCCTGACAGTTACGTTCTTGAATCAGAGACATGTCGCCCACAATCTGTCTTTGACCATCTAAAAGATGCTCTCTAGCCATCTGGACATAAAACGCTTTGGCTTTAATACAAAGAATAGGTCTAAACCTGTCAAAATACTTTCACCTGTAGCCTATATTTGATATGCTTGCACAACACGTGCAATACAACTACAATTAGTACGTGTATACAATTAAAAAATATGACTCATATTAACTCTCTAAAGCCTGGCATAGAAATAATAGTCAGAAAAAATATTTTTGTAATCAAACTATCTATTGAAAATTTTGACAAAAAACATGTACATTTATCACGAATAATTAATTAATATGTTAGCAAGAATATTATTAAAATCTAATTGATTTTTATTATAACAGAGAGCAGGCTGTATACAGTACATTAAATATAATGTTTTGATGATCATGATTTTTTTTATGACTCGTCTGAAACTAATAACAAAGATGACTGAAATAAATATATCTAAATGAATATTAGAAAGCTATGTTTAAATATGATATCTATATGGGGTCTATATATGTTAGTATATTTATAGGGTTACAATCAACAACTAAAGAATGCATAAACATAAATCATCAATTATAATTTCCCATCCTTGTATTCAATTCAAAATTCCTGATAGAAACTGAAGACCTAAAAGACAAAAACATAAAAGCATTATACAGAACCAATGAATCTGTCCAGAAGCATTGGATCAAAAAAGTGGAAAACCTTCCACAGCCTCAAAAAATCAAGAAGTTCCCCAGTACATCAAAAAGACTATTTCACAGTGAGGATGGAAGTAAAGCGAGACGAACAGCCTGTTTCTCGGCACACTTCTTCCTGTGAGACTGGACTCTGCTGAGTCTGCGGGCATGAAACAATGGCAGGAGTCTTATTTAAAGTAAGAGACCTGCTTCTCATTCAGAGGTATCAGCGGGTTACACATCTCCTCTGCCTTTGTCATTTATCAGGAAGAATGTTTGATGAGGTGACTTTGCACTTTTCCTCGGGCTCCCACGATGCCACGGGTTGAGCAAAACTTGAGCTCGTGGCTCAGAGGCAGATGGTCTCTGTCAGCAGAGACAAATGCAGCTGTGATTTAACATGCCACGGCCGCTGTTACAACACACAATTACCTATTTCAAGAACAGCACGCTTGACAGACATGTACATCAAGTAACATCAGTACTAGGCACAAAGAATAATTGATAAAACAGCCTGTTGAGCTTGCAGTCCTCAGTTTATGTGAATGTTTTGAGAAAGAAATAGACATTTCTTGGAATATGAAGCATACTCCCTGCATAAGCTACTTTAGCACTATGTGGAGTGTGA
Source organism: Abramis brama (assembly GCF_963993115.1). Classification (NCBI taxonomy): domain Eukaryota; kingdom Metazoa; phylum Chordata; class Actinopteri; order Cypriniformes; family Leuciscidae; genus Abramis; species Abramis brama. Next base: position 26,580,264 of record NC_139970.1, read on the forward strand.
TTACGCAGAAAGGCTATCTTAACCTCCATTTCTAATGTCGAAAATGAAGTGCCTACTCCTCTCTACAGTTACGCACCACTAAGCTAATGGCTAGCTGCCCTGTGCCGCACTGAAAACTCAATATAAGCACTGGCCCGTCTCCTTAATCAGTGCATTACTCACACTGATCTTACAGCAGCACAGCGGTGAACTCGCTACCGTTTGTGAGGTAAATAGCCCACTTATCAATGCCAGAAAAAAGAGAGAAGCATATACTCACCTCTGTGATACTTCTCAATATTTGGCACAGTGTCAGCGGAGCACATCAAGGACTCATTTTGGGAAACTAAGCAACACTCTAGTAGCATTTTAGTAGCCAAGTGTGATGGAGGAGAGGTTTGACACAGTAATGGAGGTGAAATTACTTAGCGGGAAAAAAGGGAATAATAGGATTTCACCAAACAGTATTGGAAGTGACTGTTGGTGAATGGGACTACAGCTAAATTTAGTGACTAGTAACGTCTCGGGTTATGACTATAACCCTTGTTCCCTGAGAAGGGAACGAGTCACTGCGTCGTTGAAAACGACTCTTTGGGGACGCTCCCTTAGCGTGCGCCTCTGAAGTATGAATGAAACTATTCCAATCCTGATTGGTGTTGCGTCATGACGTAACATGTGACGAAACCGGATGCATAAAAGTGACGCTGTTACAACACACACTAGCCTAGTGATGAAGCAAGCCGCTCTCAGGCACTTGAGGGGCGTGGCAGGACGACGCAGTGTCTCGTTCCCTTCTCAGGGAACAAGGGTTATAGTCATAACCCGAGACGTTCCCTTTCGAGGGAACTCGCACTGCGTCGTTGAAAACGACTCTTTGGGGAACGAATGCCCACTAGGCCACGCACCGATAAAAGGCCTGCCCTGGAGTGAAACTGATCTCAGGCACCCAGCTAGGACGAGAGCACACGTGCACCCGGCGTACTAGGGAGGTGCAGACTATAAAACCTGATAAAGGTGTGCGGGGTAGCCCAACCGGCCGCCTCACAGATCTCCTGGAGGGGAACTCCCGAGAGGAGGGCCCTAGAAGACGCCATGCCTCTAGTAGAATGAGCCCTTATGGCCAAAGGTGAGGGCAAATTGCGCACCTTGTAGGCCGGGGCAATAGCCTGAACAATCCAATTACTAATAGTTTGTTTAGACGCCGGGAGCCCCTTTTTAGGTGACCCAAAACACACTTACAGTTGGTCCGACCTCCTCCAAGAAGAGGACCTCTCGAGGTAAATGCTCAGAGCTCTGACAGGGCAGAGCAGATGGAGCCTCTCTTCTTCCGCCGACACATGAGGTGGAGGATGAAATGCCTGCAGGACCGTAGACCGTGCCGTGTTAGAAGGCACCTTAGGCACATAGCCAGGTCTCGGGTGCAGAATGGCCTTAACTCCCCCAGGGGCAAACTCCAAGCAAGCTGGTGTTGCTGCCAGAGCTTGAAGATCTCCCACCCTCTTTAGAGAGGTAATAGCTAAGAGCAAAGCCATCTTGAACGTCAGGTCCTTGGGCGAAGCCGACTGAAGGGGTTCGAAGGGGGCCAGGGATAACCCTTCGAGAACCACCGCCAGGTCCCAGGCAGGAACCCTGGACCTGGTTGTCGGTCTCATCCTCCATGCACCACGGAGAAAACGAATGACCAGCTGGTGCCTCCCCAGAGGCCCATCACTCAATGGTGCGTGGAATGCCGCAATGGCAGCCACATACACCTTAAGTGTGGAGGGGGAGAGACCCGTAGAGAAACGATCTTGAAGAAACTCCAGAACTGAAGCCACAGGGCAGTTAACTGGATCTAACCCATGTTCTTTACACCAAGTGGAAAACACATTCCACTTGAGGACATATAATCTCCTAGTAGACGGAGCCCTGGAGCTAAGTATGGTTTCAACCACCCCGGCTGATAGACCAGCATCTAAGTACTGAACCCCCTCAGGGGCCAGACCCACAGTTTCCACAGCTCTGGACGAGGGTGGAATATTGTGCCCTCCGCCTGAGACAACAGATCCCTCCTCAGAGGAATCTGCCACGGCGGAGCTATCAGGAGTGAAATTATGTCTGAAAACCATACTCGGGCCGGCCACAACGGGGCTACCAGAAGAAGACTGATGCCCTCCTGACGGACCCTTTCCAGGACTCCCGGGAGCAGAGCGATCGGGGGAAAAGCATACAGGCGTAGCCTCGGCCAGGCCTGTACCATAGCATCCAACCCCAGTGGGGCTGGATGCGAGAGGGAAAACCAAAGTGGACAGTGGGACGTCTCTCGAGACGCAAACAGATCCACTTCCATCGGTCCAAACCTCTCCCATATCAACTTCACCACCTCTGGGTGAAGTCTCCATTCCCCGGGCCTCAGCCCCTGCCTCGACAGGATGTCCGCTCCCTGATTCTGAACCCCCGGAACGTACATTGCCCTGATAGACAATAGTTTCCCTTGGGACCAAAGGATAATCTGATGCGCCAATCTGGATAGAGGGCGCGACCTGAGTCCCCCTTGTCGGTTCAGATAAGCTACCACTGATGTATTGTCCGATCGTATCAGGACATGGTAACCCTTGATGTCTGGGAGGAAGCTCCTCAGAGCTCTGAACACAGCCAACATCTCCAGGCAATTTATATGCCAAGAATGATGATGGTCCTGCCACAGACCCCTGGCAAAGCGGCCGTCCATGACCGCGCCCCAGCCAGTGAGGGAGGCATCTGTCGAAACGGTTTTCCGGCGACACGACGCTCCTAACGCTGGCCCTTGGGACAGAAACCAAGGTTTCTTCCATATTACTAGAGAACGAAGGCATCTGCGCGTTACTCTGATCATACGGAACGGATTCCCCTTGGGGGAAAACCCCTTGGCTTTCAGCCACCACTGAAGGGGCCTCATATGTAGAAGGCCCAAAGGTATAATGTTGGATGCCGCTGCCATGAGGCCCAGCAGTCTTTGAAATTGCTTTACAGTGATGGCCTGGCCTAGCCTTATCCTGGACACCATTGCCAGAATGGACTCGATACGCGCAGGAGACATCCGTGCCCGCATCATAACCGAATTCCACACTACGCCCAGAAACGATGTGCTCTGGGATGGTTCCAACACACTTTTCTTTGTGTTGAGTCTCAACCCCAAGCTCTGAATGTGGCCAAGGACGACATCTCGATGCCGAACCGCCATTTCTCAAGACTGGACCAAAATGAGCCAGTCGTCGATATAATTGAGTATGCGGATGCCCTGAAGTCTCAATGGAGCTAGTGCTGCATCCATGCATTTGGTGAACGTGCGGGGAGAGAGTGCTAGGCCGAACGGAAGAACCCGATATTGGTAAGCTTCGCCCCCGAAAGCGAACCTCAGGAACCTCCTGTGACATGGAAGGATGGAGACATGAAAATAAGCGTCTTTTAGATCTATCGTGACAAACCAGTCCTCGGATCTGATTTGATTCACGATGATGGGAATAGTGAGCATTTTGAACCTGAACCTCCTCAGAGAACGGTTCAAATGTCTTAGATCTAAAATTGGCCTCAGCCCTCCATCCTTTTTTGGAACTGTAAAGTACCGGCTGTAAAACCCGGACTCCCTGTCTGAAGGAGGAACACGTTCTATGGCCTCCTTTAACAGCAGAGATTGCACTTCTTGTTCCATCACCTGAGCCTGCTCTGGAACCACTGTAGTCTGCACCACCCCAGAGAATTTGGGGGGGCGGTGCCCGAACTGCAGTCTGTATCCTAATTTTATTATACGCAGGACCCATGCAGATATGTTGGGAAGATGACACCATGCCTCTACAAAATCTACTAAGGGAACCAGCCTCTCGAGGCTGGCCTCGGGTGTTATCCGAGCACTGTTCTCGACCTCCTGAAGCGAAGGATCGGCAGGATTTAGTCGATACGATCTTCGTGACCTCAATTGATGCTCGTTTTCTATTTTTTGACACGAACGACACGGTGTGCGTTCGCTGGAAATTGATGCGGCCCGAAGCGTCAGAGATGGCAGGAAACTCACATCAATTCCCTGAGGGCTCCGCTGCGAGAACAACCCCGGTTGCTCTGCAGCGGGGGGGAAAGCCCTCAGAGGTCCTACTACCCCAGCTAGGACCTCTTTCCCGAAGCCCTCCTAGCCTGAAGGACGTCTCTCAAGTCGCCCTTCTGGCCGGAGGACTTCTGCTGAGAACGCTTCCTCTGTTGCCAAGTTCCCGAAGGAGGGGCTCTAGAAGCAACGCTCTCTTTTTGTTCCTGGCGGTATGAGGAGCTGGATGACGGCTGGGGCTGATCTCTTTGCCCCACCCTACTCGACTTTGGTTTAGATCGACGGGGGAGGAACTGCTGAAACGCCACCGATTGTTCTTTGTCTCCTGAAACCTGTCGACGACAGCCGCAACTGCGTTGCCGAACAGGCCAGAAGACGAGAGCGGCGCATCAAGGAGAAACGATTTTTCCTTCTCCTTGATGCCTGATAAATTCAGCCACAGATGTCTCTCCGTGGTGTCCTGATGTGTGTCTCCACCCGTGATGTATCTAGGGCAGGGGTGCACACATTGCTTGAACTGTTCACTCGCCATCATATAAACTCTTTCTCACAGACAAACAACACCAAATAGAATGTACAACAACAGAGAGCGCTTGCTGAAGAGCGAAAGCTAGTGTGTGTTGTGACAGCGTCACTTTTATGCATCCGGTTATGCCGTCACATGTTACGTCATGACGCAACACCAATCAGGATTGGAATAGTTTCATTCATACTTCAGAGGCGCACGCTAAGGGAGCGTCCCCAAAGAGTCGTTTTCAACGACGCAGTGCGAGTTCCCTCGAAAGGGAACTTGTAGACTTTAAATATTACCTAAACTTTTAATGCTTACAATACTTTGAATTTGACAAGCACAATGGCGCTTCTGATGCCAGTCAGCGTCACTCAACACATGCGGAATGGTATTCAGCACCATGGAGAGCACCAAACACAGAACCAAATCTGAAGACTTCTTTCAAAAACATTTTAAAAATATTACTGACCCCAAACTCATGATCAGTAGTGGACATACATATAAATGCATCTCTGTAAAGCTGTGTAATGATTGAGCAACTGCAGTCTGATTTAACTCAAAAAACAACAAAAACTGTGACAGATGAATGCTTTAACACATGACTGTCCGTGTTTACGTGCCAATGGCATTTCTTAAAGGAAGAGCAGCATTTAATACTAAGAGTCAGACAAAGAGTGGAAAATATGACATACTATAAAAATGTAATATGATGTGATATGACGCCTTTAATACTTTATCCAGTTATTACAATCAATGTTCTATTTCCTGGTGCATGAAGGTGCTCACTTTCAGTTATGATATTGATGTATGAATGAAGACAGAGGAGCCAAGTTGAAACCAGCCTTGGAGAAATAAAGAAAATAGCAGAGTGTGATACACTTCACTTATCTCTGTAGGTCATCTGTCAGCCGCTGGATCATTTGCCAGGGAATTAGTGGAGAGGAAATCAGTGTCAAAGAGTTAGATGAGCTGGTACAAGCATCAGAACTGTGAGGCAGTCCATTTCTCTGTCTCTTTCCTCAACGCCCTCAGGGCTGAAAGTGTGAAAAACTCATCCGGCTGCGGGTATATTATTCTGGTCTAACATAAAGCTCTTTTTGGACAGAAATCAAATTTTTTTTTTTTCAGATTTAATCTTTGACATAATGATGCATGTAAAATGCACTATTAATTCTGAATTGAACATAGTCAGAATTACATGAAAGTCAAGACTTTTTTATTTTAAATTTTATTTCACAATATTACTGTTTTTACACAAATAAATGCAGCCTTGGTGAGCATAAGAGACTTCTTTCAAAAACTTTTATAAAAAATATATAAATAATTTAAGCAATTAACCCCCTGACCTGTACGTGGATTTCATAATAAGGACTGCAAGTCCGCAGTCACAATATTGTAATGTATTTAAATGATCTTCATTTAGGAACTTAACTTGTCTCTGCAAAAATATATGTAGTTAATTCAATTCCTCAATACAATAGCGAAGGAAACAAAGGAAATGAAGAAATATTTACAAAGTACCAAGCTGTTACAGGCAATTCAGAAGAACTAGTTGCCCGATTTGTGAGGTTCATGGAATCAAACCATTGAAAGATATTTGTAAAAAAAAACTCCAGTTTTCTGAGACACTTTGGAAGTAAACAAGATCACAACTGCAATTGTAGCTTTATTTTCAGATTTATATCCATGAGGTACTTAAACCGGACTGGTCTGATGTACACTCAATGCATGAACATAAAGAGAGAAATAAAAGAAAAAGATGACAGGAAAGTGTTCAGAGAGAGAGACAGCCAAACAGAGAGATGATTCAGTGGCGCCATTCAAGCATCACAGAGACAAAGACTCTTGTTTTTTGCGTCTTGTTTCAGTAAATTAGCTTTTTACCTTACAGAGCACCTACAGACAAGTACATGCTCGAACATTCAGGAATAAATGAGAACCTACATCCTGCTGGGATTGAATTATGACTTTACCTGTATACACACAAACAGGCACACACGACGAGAAGATTCTCTGGATGCTCCATAAGCACAAATACTCGCCTCCCACTCTCTCTCCTCCCTAGAGATCATTTTTAGAGGTTTCAGTGTGTTTAGGCACTGTTTAATGGAGTCTGACTCAGCAACTCCCAGAGCACCAAACATCTGCTTTACTCTCTGCAATATACCATTAACTGACCACAGAGCACACTTTCGCTCGTATCATTTGGTTTTTGCTTTGCCTTAAACATGCAACACCCATTCACAATCACGAACATAATATAAAAGGAAAAAGGGGGATGTTTATCTGAAATCATTTCTAACAACAATCCAGTATTGTGGAACAGCTCACTAGGTTTTAAAACATAGCAAAGCTTTACACAAAGCAGTAATACATAGCTCTAGCCTGTTAAAGGTATTATGGGTATTGTCTGACTGAAGTATAACATGTTTAACACAACACAGATATGCCTCTCTGTCTGTTTCAGACCACAGGGATGAATAAATTGAAATTCTGCTCAATCTGATAACTTCATATTCACAGTTAAAAATTGAATTGGCAAATGATTAGGCTGTGGATTAACCTTCAAGAGACATACGCACCAAACCCACGACTGAACGTACCAGCTGGACAGGATCCTTCAGAAACCACCAGGATCTCGGTTTGCTGTTTGCAGGCGTCTCTCCGCAGAAAGCACTCGTTTTCGTAGTTTTCGTTGTTGGAGCCACACACAGGAACATAATCAATGTTGCACTGAAAAAAGAGGGGTTTCAAGCATTAGAAAATATATGAGAACAATATCAGCTCAAGTCAAAGATTACAAGCATTAGTAACAAAAAACATTTGGATAAACACGATTATATATTATACGTTTTTAGTATTACAACTATCTGATTATGTTATTTGTATAAATTAAATATAATAAAAATAATCAAACATTCATTGAAACATACTTGGTATTAATATTACGAGTAGCTTTAAAAAAAATTCATGAATTCCAATTCATATTTTATGTAAGTATAGCATGAAATGGGAACAAAGGAGTCTTTCTTTAAGAACATGTTGTATTATATTACGCAAGAATAATAATTAAACATGAAACTGACCTACATATCTCTCACAGCTTAATTGTGATGTTTTAGCACCGCTTTATTTTGGGAGTTTTAGATGAGCTTAGAATAAGAATTGTGTGATCTGAATGCGAATTAAGCTACTGTGAGCTCTGAAGGGTCGAAATACAGTCTGCCAACTACACTGCCCACGTTCCCAAAGCAGTGGAAAAAAAGATTACAGTGTAAGAAAACACCAGGGAGGAATACATCACAAAAAAATACCGTGAAACATTTGCAAATTTATGGTTTCAGGTTGTTTGGTTATAAAATGTTATACTTTTAAAGAGGAAATTTAGGTCTGCACAATATACGCAAAAATGTTATCCAAAAAAATCAAATAAAAAACAGAAGCAAACAATGGAAACAACAAAATAATTTAGTGATAATGCTATTGCAGACTTTTAAAATGATCTGACAGAAACAACAACAACAACAACAACAACAACAACAACAAAGGATTATTTACACATCAATGTGAAAACAAAGATTTTTACCATAACAGGGTATAACAAAATTATTCAAAATGAAAGACAAAAGAAAATCTAATTCAATCCACCAAAAAACTTCTCAAATATTCCAGTGAATCTCTTTAAAACCCACTAAAGCTTGACTTCATGAGAAGCAGGTAGTTTAAAATCACTGGGTGGCCTGGTGGAAAATGAAGCTGTTCCAAACCTCACGCAGGTATTTTGGAAGAGTCTGACTAGACCGCACACACATATGCACCTGGACACACAGAGACACACTGTGTCTGGTCCAGCAGGCAGGGTCTGTCTGGCCCCTAGGGAGGCAGGTACAGTGCAGGGCTGCAGTGGCCTGTCAGCTCACATTTTGGCTGAGGGACTGTGTGGCTGGAAGCCAGCTGGTTGGCAGGGGTCACAGGAATAACTGTGCCCATCGATTCTGGAGCGGGATTTGTACTCGCTGTTTTATCGGCTGAGAAGCAATATTATGCAGGATGGGAAAGCTCTGAGCCAACACTGCCAAGAGATCCAGAGAGAGTGGAGTGAAATAGGAGGAACAAGGGAAAAACTAGGTCTACAGGAGATGATTATACTGGATGAATAGAAATGAGTGGAATACAGCAAAAAGGAAAAAGATAGACATGAATGAATTTATAGATTTTTTTTTTGCCACATATAGAATTTAAGTTAATTTTAGAATATATATATATGAAAAAATTATATATATAAAATGTGTCTGTGTGTGTATTGTGTTTAAAAACACAAGAAGAAGGGTGGGGGAAGGAAAACAATGCAAAGTCTATGGATACGTTTTTTAACTTTTTTGAACTTGCACGTCAAACACGTCCTTCTAGCGCATGTATGCATAGAAAATCAATAGAAAAGTATAGTGCAGTGGAATGCACAAATAATTCCTGTGTGAACGGCTCCCGAAGCTGTTTACACTGGACGTGTCGAAGCAAACAACCAAAATCCATTTGACCTTTGTGTCAGAAATGAAAGAGTGTGGAGGAAACCAGAAAGAGAATGGGTCATCTGTTTACTGTTGGTGAAGACAGTATTCAATGATTATAATGGGTTCTGTTTACTACTGAATCGTCACTCGCATCTGGTGTAGACCACATTACTTTGTTTGATACTATTTTTGCTGGTCAAAGCCAAAGCAAATACAACCCACAACACACGGTATTTAGTTCCCGAATGAATAAGTAATTTTGAATGAATCAGTCAAGTAAATAATTCAATGACTCATTCAGAAAAACACTCACTGTAGTTAATTATTTTAAAATGTTATATATGAATAATGGATGGACTGATATGACTAAACATTCATATATGGGGTTGGTGTGCCATAGTGGTTAAAGATCTGGGTCGATAACCAAAAAGTTGTAGGTGTGAAGTGTGAACATTGCAAGGGCCAATCTTTGATCTAATGCCCTTGAGCAGTGACAGATTTGTCTTCCAACTAAAAAAAATTCTCATTCAACTAAGGTCAAATCCACAACTAGCACACCTGAGACGGAGAGTGTTAGAAAAGACTGAGTGACAGTAAAATGCAACCGAGACACCCGAACAGAAAAACAGAGTGAAATCTCAGAAGAGCAAAGCATTGAGATGATCTTGAAATAAACATAGAAAAAATGAGAGGAGGAGTAGGAAGAGAGAGAGTGAAATGGATATTACCCCCTTTTAAATCTTTTCCTTTTTTGACATTTTTACAGCTTCAAGTGTTCAATCAATCTTTTGGCCTGGCATGATGCAATAGTGAGAAAGGCTGGCCAGCCCCAGACAGCCCCCAGCATGCCCCGAGAAACGCCTGTTTTGCAGAGCCCCTGCGGTTTAGTCCTTTTAACTTTACCTCTTGAGGGGAAGGAGTGCATTAGCACTTCAACTTTGAGGAAAAATTCAATGATAGAAAAGTTGATAGAATAGTTATTTGCTATGATAGAAAAGTTATAGCTATGATAGTATAATAGTTAATAGTTATAGCTATGATAGAAAAGTTCATTGAAATAAATTGAGGGCAAGCAGTCTCTGACACACCAACAGTTAAATGAGCAGACAGACACTTCAGCTACAACAAAAAACAGCTTTTCACTTGCAGGTCAGAGGAGTAGGATTGAAGTAGCATTCTGATGAATGAAAGGACCTCGAAAAAACTGAAAAGCATTATGATAGATTTAATACACATATACCTGTCCCATTCCACTGCAGAAAATGTTTGATCTTTTCAAAGTTAGCCATGATAAAAAAAATAGCATTAGACAAGCCTTTTCTTGTTTGCAGACAACTGAATTACGCAAACTACACATCAGTCCCAGAATGTCTAATGTGCCGTTCACACTGGTGTTCTTACATTTAAAAAAACGGGATGGAACAAATATGGAATAAAGATAAAGATGACTCATCCTGCACTACACAGATTTTTGTCCAATCAGATGAGCTCTAGAAAGAGTTTGACCCAACCCCCTAAATTATAAATATCACCTGCAACTAACTAGCAAGTAGCAAATCATAGTTCACAACTGTGGTGTATAAACCAAAAGATCCGTCTGCCTCGTTCTCCACCTTCGGTTTCAGTACAGAAGTAAGCTTTTTCATTTTAATATGTGAGACTTCTGCTTTATTAGCGGTTATAGATTAGAAAAATAACAAAGTCCAGTGAACAGGTACATTTTTTTAATTTTTCAAAAATAAAATTTAAATAATATTACAAATACCAGTTTAACCCTATCCATAAAGGGGGTCAAACTGACCTGGCATGCTGAGATTTCTTTAATATTTTGTTTTAATCTAACCAAATATGCCTAAATTAGTTTAGAGTTTGTTTGGAAAAAATTAATTTCATATTTTGTAATGCATATACAGTATAAAAGGAAAGTGAACAAATAAACATGTTTGATATATTAAAACTTTTGTGTATCTTCTATTATTTTAATTATTTAATTCCATTAAGAAAACCATTAATTCCAATACAGGTCATTTTTCTTTATGTATTCGTGCAGGTTTTTTGGTTCCTGCATTCTAGGGTTAACTTAAGACAAAGTGGGGGAGAAAAGGAAACTGTAAATGACACGGTGAGAGAGGGACAGGCATAGGAATGAGCAAAAAGACCACAGAGATAAAGAAACATGTAAGTGACGAACATAAGGCCAGACAGCATGTGTTCGAAAGCAATCTAACGCATTGAGCCTCCCAACAGAGGCCAGACACACAAACACTCATGGTGGAGGCCGACAAATGACTTCACCCAAAAAAACAAAATGACTCACTACACAATTTGGCTCTTAAGTACCTTTAAGTCAAGTCAGTTTACTGAACTGGCATCTCTGTAACACCACAGGCAGGTGTATGTAGATAACAGGCAAGTACAGCTCCTATTTGCTTCAGTAGGGGAAGTCTGAAATATTACTACCAACTTTAAGAAATAATTAAAAACTCATCTTTTTAACTGGTTTATAATGATTAAAGTCCCCCTATTATGCTTTTTCGAATATTACCTTTCATGCAGTGCATAATATAGCTGTTTGTGACTGTAAAAGGTCTGCAAAGTTCAAAGTGCACGACAAATAAAGTTATTGTCTCCTAAAATAAAGAATAAATTCTGGACTGCCGAAACGAGTCATCAGCAATTCCAGTCTCACTTCCTGTTATGTACCTAGTAATAATGTAACAGATTTGCATAATGCCAGGCTATGATCTTCATTGGCTGCCTGCGAACATCTACTTTGACCCGCCTTCAAATACTGTAGTTGCTGAGGCCTGGAAGGGTTTAGTTCGTGTTGCCAACAAATGCAGAGGAGACGCTCTTTTCAGTGCTGCAAATCCACTTTGCATGCACTTCAAAAGGATGAAGACTCACGCTGGAATTGATATGGAAAAACTGATGCCATCATTCCTGTTCGTATACTGTGTATCATGCGCTGAGGAAGCCTCTGGAACAGAAATTGTGATATGGTAATGATCGTTTTGTCTCTGACTCGTGCTATAAGCGGTCGACCAATCACAACAGACTGGGCCGCCTGACCAATCAGAGCAGAGTAGGCTCTCAGAAAGGAGGGGTCTAGAGAGACTGAGGGTGTATTCACACCTGCCTTGTTTGGTTCAATTGAATTGAACTCAAGTTTGTTTCCCCCCTTGGTGCGGATCTTTTGGGCAGGTGTGAATACAGCAATCGCACTCGGGTGCGGACCAAACAACCGAACCGAGACCCAGCTGAAGAGGTGGTCTCGGTACGGTTCCAAACGAACTCTGGTACGGTTCGTTTATGGTGTGAACAAGAACCGACCCAATTGCAAAAAGCACTGCGCCTTTAAGAATTTATTTGACTGCTCTTATGAAGATACTTAACAAAACAGACATTTTGGCATAATGGTGTGTGTTTTTGTTCGAAAGAGAAAGAGAATTCCGGCGCGCTGTCTGTGCACACGATACTGTTGCGCGTCTTTCTGCATGTCGTGTGTATCAGGACATTCACAGACAGAGCGTTCTCTTTTGTATTATCGCGCTTAAATGGTTTAAAAGCATGTTCTCTCCGCCGGAACCGTCTTGCAGCACATCGTCATCTTCTCAAAATCCTAATTACAACATTATATGGATGACATTGTATCATATGATGCTCATTAGTTTCTTCATATTGCGTTTGTAGAGAATAACACCAAATCAGTAAAAGAACAAATATTGCATACGAAATATCTTCATGCTGAGCCTGTTTTTGCACTTCCTGCTTTTCCCTGCTTGAGAATTCCTGTCCAATGATTGGACAACCTTTTCGGTAGATAGATCTGAACATATGATAAAGCCAGGTGCAAAATTCTTTTTTCATTTTGTTTACACACAAGATGAAAAAAAAATATCTAAGGGATTTCAGGATATATGCTTTCTTTACCTAGGAAATCAAAATATACTGTCCACTGTCCTTATAAAAATCGATTTTCACCTTATAAAAAAATAAATAAAAATTCACATAAATCAGGCCAGGAATGATTTATTAACAAATCCCTCTGAAAATATCGTCAGAATACTGCTAAGTGTATAACTGGAAAGTTTGGTGTACATAGGTGCTACATAGGCTGAGATGTTTCTACTGGAGAATGACAAAAAACTCATTTTGGAGAAAATGGCATTTAAAGATTTAAATAGCTCTAAATTAGATTTCGTCATTAGCTTTAAATCCCCCTTTGGACATTCACGATTGGTTAATGATAGAAAGGAAATGCCCATATTTGGGTTACATAGCGTTGTGCAGGAGACTCAGAGCTTTACAACGATACTGGTCACAACAGACTTCAGTAAACAGACGGAGCTCGGCATGTCGTGTTGGAATGCTAACTTCTTGGTAAATTCGGGAGAAACTTACTGCCACAAGTAAACAAAATGTAATAAAATAAACATCTTAATGTATATTCTCAACGTTTTCTTTATAGCAGCTTGAAAGAACACATACTGAAGGAGTAAACTAGCCCAAAATCTCAAAACTGACCACTGCATGAAAAATCGATGTTTTTGCCTGCCGTGTCTCGCCTTAAGAGTGACAAATTATATTTTGTTATCAGTTGACTCTGGAAACTGTGCAGTCCTTGTTCTGTTGGATTTAAGCACAGCTTTTGACACCTTAGACCATTGTATTTTGTTAAAAAGATTAAATCACGAGGTTGGCATCTGTGATACTGCCTCAGAGTGGTTTGAGTCTTATCTTTCAAATAGGAGTATATCTGTAAAATTGGAGAATTTTCATCTTCCCCAGTGCCAATCACCTGTGGGGTGCCACAGGGTTCGATCCTGGGTCCAGTTTTATTTTCTCTTTACATGCTCCCACTGCGCTCGATCTTTGAGCATAATAAGATCTCCTATCACATCTATGCAGATGATACCCAGCTCTATTTACCATTAGACTCTGATAGTGATTCTGTTTCTTCCCTGCTAGCATGTTTAAAGGATATTAGAGAATGGATGGATGAAAATTTTCTCCAATTGAATGAAAACAAGACAGAGGCCGTCCTGTTTGGCTACAAACCGCATATTGACAAATACAGTGTTTGCTTGGGGAATTTTCAATCAAACAATCACTCTTATGTAAAAAAAAAATCTGGGGGTCATTTTTGATTCAGACCTGAAGTTTGACAAACAAATAAATTCAGTGGTCAGGGCCAGCTTTTTCCAGCTAAAGCGACTTCGAAAGTTAAAGCACCTTCTGACTTTTAGGGATTTGGATACTGTTATTCTCACTTTTATTTTCAAGACTTGATTACTGTAATGCTTTGTATGCTGGAATTACTCAGTCATCACTCTCACGATTACAGATTGTCCAAAATGCTGCAGCTCGTTTCCTGACTGGGACAAAAAAGAGGGAACACATCTCACCAATCCAGGCCTCTCTCCATTGGCTCCCTGTGAAACAAAGAACTGATATTAAGGTTTTAATTTACGCATTTACAGCTCTACATGGACTTGCCCCTATTTATATATCAGAAGTTTTTATTCTCCTCAGAGATCACTTAGGTCTTCATCTCAGCTGCTATTAAATGTCCCAAAAGCTCGTTTGACAACAAAAGGAGATAGGTCTTTTTCAGTCTATGCTCCAAAACTTTGGGACACACTACCTTTAATGATTAGAGCTTCTCCTACATTAAACGTTTTTAAAGCATCAATTAAAACTTACCTTTTTTCTCAAGCTTATTAATAACTCGGTTTTATTTTGTTTGCATTTTTTAAATGCTATGGGATTGCAGTTTTTGTGATGTTCCAGGTTATGACTATCTTTTGCTTATTATACATTTTCTGTTTTTATTTTTTAGGTTTTTGGTTTGAATTTTTGACATGTTCTGTTTTACTACATGTATGTGTGTATTTTTGCTTTACTTGTGAAGCACTTTGGTCAACATCCGTGTTGTTAAAAGGTGTTATATAAATAAACTTTGACCTTGACCTAAAATAATGTATCTCAAAATAGCAATGGAATATGACAATAATGATATCATAAATTGTGCCTCTTAACCTCAAATTACACTAAAGGCTACTTTAGACCAGTCCAGTTAATGTGCATAGACTAAACAAACAGGTGATTGGCACTTTTAACTATAAGACGGTGCTCCACTAGGCATATTGGGGGTTAAATGTTCCCTCAAGTGGACCAAATACTCTCTAACATATACTCATTGTGAATTCTGTCTCTTAGTCTACCACCAAGATTTGACAGTGTTTCAAAGCTATTTGTGTATATGTGAGCAGGTTTTCTTGTATACAGTATTCTTTATGTATTATATTTACAATATTTTGCCTTTGTTGGTCAACTCTTTATTTTAATGCATTGTGTGTTTTGATACCTCTGATTTTAACCTCCATCAGTGGTGCTGAAGTTCCTGTTTTGTCCTGCAGGGGCTGCTGTGGAGCTGTGCTCTGGCTAAAAGAGGTCTTGTTTTGATCCAATTTCCCTCATTATCTTTTACTTATTTTGAAGCCTGTGTTTCTTTATAACACCGAAAAAGTCCCTACAAACATCACTCAGAGACACCTGTGCTACCCTGTTTTAACATTTCATTTGCACTATACCTAGAATTGATGTCACACTAAATCACAGGCAGGAAGCCAACAGAAAAGTGTTGCAGCATTATTAGAGTGAGTATTAGAGCTAGCAAGTGGCAGCCCATTATTTCCTTGTTTTTCACCCATCCATCAGTTTTTTTCCCCAATCCAGGCATTCATTCCCGCATCAGTCAGTCCATCTATTAGTTGATCTATTCATCAATTCAGTGGCACAAATCAGCTGTTCTCTTTCTGACAAGTCAATCCATCTATGCTAGGCACGGCTTGTACTGCCTGAGCTTACACAAAGAAACTTCTCAAGCAGTAGGGCTAGACTGAACCAAGACAGGCAATTAAAGTCAGACACAGTGAGCAGCAGAAGTGATCGGAGCGGCGATAAGACTGACTGCGTACTGCGTCTACAGTTCTGTACGAGGAAACGCTAACAGCACTGAAAACTACCGTACAGTGGCTGACATGTTAAGACAACACACTCCCATAAGAAAACGGCAGTCTGGCGACTTGTATCCTGCACCACCAAAATGTCACTCTTGTGCTGTACAAAAGTCATTCTGGTCCCACATTCAGATGGTTTTGGAGGACTCCATTAGTTTACCCAGGGTTAGTTAGGGTAAGAATGAAAATTGTCATCACTAAATCACTCTCATGATGTTTGGAACCAAACATTTTTTGTTGCTGCAAAATGTATTTTGCTGCAGAGCAAATTTAATATCATGGCAGCTTTTTTTTGTGGCTATTTTCATGTTCTCAGTGGTTACTTCTTGTCCCAACAACAGGATAAAAGCATCATAGAAATATTATTAAAAAAGTGAATTCAAGTTGTACGCTGCCAAGGTGAAAAAATATCATCCACAAGTCACTTACTTTCGTGTTTTGTATCAACACAATAATATTCAAAGATCTGAATCTTCTAAACTGAGATGATGAGAATGAGACTTTTTGGGATGTCCAGGATTGTGAGACTATCTTGGTTAAGATGGGGTGTTAGCAAACAGGTGAAAAGGCAGTTGGTTTGTACCCGCACAAATACTGAAGTGAGGTTGTCATATGTGTTTATTGTACAACACTGTGAGGGAATGAAACTCTGAATGTAAGGATATCCATGAGGAAGTGTGAAATTTGAGTGTCATATTTAAAACAGCGGAGTTTCTTGAGTGCAGATGTAAAACTCCCATATGGTCCAACAGACTGAGAAGTGCTAAAGGAGTCTTGATCTGATACGGAGTAAGAAAAGCAAAAGTGTGTACTTGTCTACTTTCCAGTGGGTACACAACAGCTTGAGATGAAACAGGCATAGCGAGTTAATTATGCATTGTGGAACATGATATAACCCATTTGATTCATTAAGCATTATGTAGCATTTCTTTTCACCCTTGGGCACATTATGAGGGCTGAAACAGCACGACTCGAGAAACATGAGAGGCCAGAACGATGCTCAAAGTGCACCATGAGTGAGCGCCTGTGACAGCAAACAGAAATAGCGTGCACACGCGCGCACAGCTCAATCTGACATGTACAGAGACAGTCACAGACAAGAAGTCTGCCCGGTCTGTTTTTTTTTCTCTTCCATTAAGATAACGTAACATCAGTAACATCAGCTGATCCTTATCAGGAGAACAAATCTGTCAAAGATGGAGTCGAAGCCCTGAGGAACGGAGAAACAAGTCAGGGCATCGTCTGTTTGAATTCCAGTGACATCCATGGTACTACTCTAACCACCGTTTCCTTGGAAAACACAAGGCTGTCCGAACCTTGAAATCTGAAAATCTCAGATTTCACGAAGTGGCACTTGCACTAAGAAGACTTAATGTTCCAGGCACTGGAACACCTGTGGTTCGTGACAAAAGACAGAGATAGCGTCTTCGAGTGGCCCTGTCAGCTGGGTCTGTGGAGTGATGGATGTCTGGCACAGCGTTTGTGACAGAGTAAAAGCTCCAGGGAATGTCGACGGAAAACTGGGCCTTTCTGTCAGATCATTAGTCCCATACCAAAGGGATGAGTTGACCTTAAACCAGTGAAGGAATGTGAACGGGAGAGTCTCGCACAAGGACGCGAGGGTGAACGTTCACTCACATGCGTTTTGTTCTCTCATCATTCCAAAAATGTTGCTCGTATCAGTTGAGGAGGGACTTTGAAATGCCTTGTGAGAAAAGGTTTGAGATAGCTATCTGAAATTATGAATTCAAAAGAAAATTACAGTTCAAGTTAAGCTCAGGCAACAGCACTTTTGGCATTATGTTGGTTACCAAAAAATTATTTTGACCTGTTTCTCCATAATGAAAAAAAAAATGAATCAACATGAAAAAATATTTGAACTTGATTAAAAAAATTAATCTGAAAAATAATTCTGATTCATACTTTAGAAAGCATCTTATTGATTCTGTAATCCTATTATAGAATTTCTCACAAATAAAGAATTTATTAAAAACACACACACACACACACAAAAGTTTGTAACCAACAGTGCAGTCTGGTAAGTCACACTTTCTCAAATAAAGAGCAGGTAATGCTAATTTGTTAATTACACATGTTTTTAGACACTAGGCAGGCAACAAATGTATTCGCTTTTAAATACTTTAGATATTCAAAGAACGTTAATGTTAAATGTGTATTTGTTAAATGTCAATGGTATAAGAGAAAGTATTAGCATTTGCATTTCTGCTACTAATAATGGAAAGGCAAAGTTTTCATTAACTGAATTTGAAAGCTCACACTTTGTTTCATTTCAAAATAACAAAGCACAATGTTTATTGTGAATAATGGATGGTAGATGCACTTCAAATAATGTTCAGTGAAGCTTTGTTAATGGATCATCTGAAAACAGCAAAGGCTAAAACGATCTTGGCTCATCAAAATGAAGATTGATAAAAAACGAGAAACTGATATCATCAACCTGGCCCTAGTTTACCCGTTGTAGCTTATCCACATTGTGTGCATGAAATAGACAGTGACCATCGGAGAAGTGCTAATTAAAAATAACAATGATTCAGCTCTCCAAAACTGAAAATGTTATCAGCAAAATAATACACAAGTTTATCAGAAAATGTACGTAAATGCTTTCAGAGCAATTTTAAGCTTCACATTTTTGCTTTTAAATCCTCTGAAAAAATGGGCCCCATCTACTTCACTGTAGTTAAGTGCTTCACCATAACCTTTACATTTTTAAAGACAAAAGACAAAATAGTTTTTTGTGGCCATCAACATTACTCCACAAATGCTGAGTTTAACTTGTACTGAACCTGGAATATTCATTTAACTCCAGTTTCATCTGGGGAAAGAAAGAGATCAACTATGTCTAAGTGCGTTTGGATTCGATGCTTGCTTTCTTAAAGAAGCACATTATCTGTGACAGTTCTCAGGGACGGTGGCCAACAGGGTCATGGGAGGGAAAAAATAGAAGCAGATCAGCCACGATATCCCGGAGAGGCACAAACAAGGAAGAAAAAAAAAAGAATCTGGTGCATGTCTCACCAGATGATGTATTTTTTGCGCCCCCTCACACAGAGACATGCCTGCCATTGTGTGACTGAGTGACATTCCCCATTCCCAGGATGCCCATGTGCGTGCTGTTTGCCTCTGATGAGGGTGGGGGGAGGCTATGGGGAGGGCAGAAAGGCTCATGCCTCACTCCGTAACCGCTTGGCAGTCTGCTCTTGATTAGAGCAACGCTCTTCCCAGCGAGGAGCTCCCGGGCCCTGTCAGGGGAGACGGCTCTTCGGTAATAGCGTCTGACAGGCTGAGGGGAGCCACGCGGGGACTGATACAGATGCTGCTATCCTGAGTGGCACCAGGCTCAAGCGAATATCACCTACCTCTGTAGAATCCCCACACCCCCGACTCTCCAGCTGCCAAACCACCAACCAATCTCATGTCTGGCACATGCCAGCCGAGGGACTCGGTGTACATGGATGTATGACACATCCCGCATCTAACATAGTCAGGATGCTGCCGGTATGACTGCATTTTCCAATCCCACCAGACTGACTTAAACAGGAAACTGGACCTAATTCCACCCTGAAATAACTTCCATCCTGATTTTAATTGCTTCATTTTTGATATATTGGTGAAAGTTATCTCCTGTGGCAGCTCATGGAGAGAAGCTATTAGGGGTGAAAGACATGAAAAAATGAGCACAAGAAAAAAAAAAGATTAGACTTAAAAAAAGAAAAATAGGCTGAATGAAAAAATACTCATGTATGGATTGCCATGAAATGCTCGTCACCCAAAATGATTCAAATGCATTTCTGCGAGTCATTTAAAGCAGAAGAGTGTGATTTCTACACCACTAGTGGCACCAAACGCAATTGCCAAACCAATGATTTTTAAACAGGTTTCAAACACTACCTCCATCTTCCACGGGTTAGAAATTACACACTTTACTTTTAAACACATTTCTAAAATGCAAATTTCTGACTCTGAGTTCTGACTGAAGGAACCACAATAAAATATAAAATGGCCAATAAATCCACACACCTGTGACTGCACATAACCTGAATTCTACATTAGTCATACAATAATGGTTTTACTGTTATTGTATGCATTATAAAAGGAATAGCCTACATTATAAAAGGAGTGTTGTTTGATTAACTTGTATTGCATAAAATAGACCTTAGTTTTAAATCAAAGACCATTCTGAAAAACAATATTTGTTTTTTTTAATTGTTTGTTCTTTGGTGGAGACTCTGCAACAATGGAAATAATAATAATGGGAAAAAAACAGTCTTTTTTTACAAAAAAACATATTTTGTAAAATCATGTCATAATACAATTTGCTCATTAGAAAAATACTAAAAATGTTTAAAAACACCCAAACAATTGTTATACTAAACATTAAAGTAGCAGACTGTACACTGATAATCTATTCGATTTACTCCAGTAATACAAAATGGATGAAAAATCAAGAAACAAGAAGCAAACATGTGTGCGCTCCAGATGGTGTACCACAGATGCCAGAATTAAAAGAAATATGAAGTCACCAAGAAAAATCTTTTTATTACTTTATTCAAAGTCATCCCTTCATCATTAACCCATTTATTGTTATCTAATGTACACTGTGTGCTTGCAAAGTAAGGAAAATGGGGTAATTATTGTCTTAGGTGCTCATTCTGAAAAACACCATTTTACCTATAGTGAAATCACTGTAACACAAAACGTCTCATGGCCTATTTCTTCACACAAACATGAGAAGACACTGGAATTTGCAGTTACAGGCACTCCAAGCACATTTTGGTATTGCACCTGTACAATATGATTCATGGTCATAGTCTTGTAGGACTGTCTAATGGCACCAGGGAATAAAGCCCCACTTTTAATCGGTCTCCAGCTACGGTGAAACCATATGACTGAAGAATAAAAGGATCACAAATGCATGGTAATATATGCAAAGAGGTCTGGCTGAAAATGGCTCTTATGATGGGCAGCAGAAGGCCCGGAGGGAAGTCGTCCACCTTCTGCCACTGTCTGCGCGCCTTGCGAGTTCATTCCCAGAGTTCACGCTAAAGGAGAACTAAAGGAGACGCAGTTTTTCATGGGTAAGTTCACTTGAGCGCAGCACCTTGGCTAGAACTCAAACTAGAAGCTGTTTGCTACGTCAACCGGTTCACATCCATCTGAAAATGGCAACACCTCAGTTATCCAATGATGGCCGGAGGGATAGCGTATCAACCAGAAACAGTGCTTGAGAGACGGGCCAAGCAGAGAGAAGATGACTATGATAACTGATCAGTCCAGTTAAACTGAATCAAGACCACACATCATCAACAGGCAAGGGACAATTCCATAAACTAGCTTGCAAACAAGCCAAAAAACAAAAAGCCCAGGCAGTTTGTGAGCTAAGCAATAACCCCCCATTAATGAATCACAAAAAGCCCAGGCAGTCTGTGAGCTAAGCAATAACCCCCCATTAATGAATCACAAAAAGCCCAGGCAGTCTGTGAGCTAAGCAATAACCCCCCATTAATGAATCACATGAGTAGGCAATGAAAGTGCACATGAATGACTGAGCATCAGAGCTTTGGATCAGAGGTGTCATAACACAGCGAGTCATCAGCACGGGCATGACTGAACATGCAGAATCACAACACGATCCGTTATGACATGATGGTACATGTCCAGATGAAGACAATCAAAGATTTGCTAGAAAGAGGGAAAAATCTGACATGGAAAAAAGCAGTTCTTTTTCTGCTGGCTTTCTGAAATTGGATTTCACTTAAATGTTGTCTGTACAGAACTATGGCACAGTTTCAAAATGTTAAAAAAGAGAACATTTTGTCTTCATTTATTCACCCCAATGTTGTTATGTCAGCTGAAACATTCAAAAACATTTGAAACATTGTTCAAAATATCTTCAAAGAAGAAAAATCATACAGGCTTGGAACAACATTTCATTGTTGGAAAAACAATTTTCTGTTTTGTTAATCTTTAATGATCTAGGATTTGCCAAAAAGAATAGGCTATAAGAGACCAAGAGCTCAAAGTTTGGCTGGTTAGCATGACTCTGTAAGCCCATTCTGGCAGCAAATTTCAATGTTATTATAGAATATAGTTCTATATAGTTTTTATAGAACTTGTAGAAGACCCTAAACTTAAGGAGTCAAAACACTTGAAAACATCCTGAACAAAACCTAAAATCACTGTTCCAGAACTCCTGTTTCGGTTTTCAGAGACATGCATGTTTAATAGTCATTTTAATAGTCACGTTGCTTTGCCACATCAAACTTGTTTCGGAAAACTATTTATGAGATTCATGCTGTGCCCCTGGGTTTCAAAGTTAACTTATTCATGGTCCAAAGACATACTACAAATTGCATTACATAACCTGTACTGCTTTACTGCATATTTTCCAGCAGGTAAAATCACATAAAAACGGCTAAATTGATATTGGGGTTAACTAACCTCTCACAATGCAATAAAGTTTTTGCAAGTATTACAAGTACTTACGTAAATGAACTGACTTTAATTTCTGCATTGCTCTCAGTTTCTGCTTTCAGTCAGCCGCAGGGATACTTCGGTGCATTTGATTCATTTTCTTGGCTAGATTCAATTTTGCATTTCACACTTCTTTTTTTAAACTTCAACATGCTTATTCAAAAATGTATCATAATGTGGATCATAATAAAAACAGAAAACATAAAATAAACAAATAAAAAAAATATCACAGTTTCCACACAAAATATTAAGCTGTTTTCATCACTTATATAATTAAATGTTTCTTGAGCAGCAAATCAGCATATTTCTGAAGGATCATGTGACAGTGAAGTCTGGAGTCTTAATTCATTAGTCTTAAATACAATTAAAATGCAATAAAATTATTATTATTATTTTTTAAATTGTAATAATATTTCACAATATTATTATTCTAACTTTGATTAAAATAAATTCAGCCTTGCTGAGCACTGTTGTATTTCTCATTTCGAAGTTGCTTTGGATAAAAGCATCTGCTAGATGAATAAATGCAAAATAAATGTAAATGTAAAGAGACTTCTTTCAAAAACATTTAAAGAAACATTTGAAAGATCGTGTATATACTACTCCTATACAGATACATAAAAAATAAAAACTTTCCAGCACATGCAAGACAAGAAAGACCAAAGTGAAGTGACTGCATTTCATCCCATAACCCCCCCTAAGGGGGGGGGGGGGGCCCTTAAAAAACTTAAAAAACCATTAAAGAGCCAATCTTAAGTAAACATCACAGTATGAGTGATGTGCTAGGCGCCTCTGAGAGCTGGTGTGAGGTGAATAAACATCACTCAATGGACATCAGGGGCTGAATGACCTCTATTCATCGGCAGATCAAACCTTCTTCCTCTCTTCAGCAACACTACCTCCCTGACTGTAGACTTCCCTTGGGCTTCATACCCATCACAAGCCACTCGACGATCCTTCTTTGATGAATTATTTCACTTAATGGAATAAAGTCATGGACCATTATTAGGTTTAGGCTAGCTGACGTCAGAGCTTCACTTGCACACATGTGGCACACAGTCCAGGATGCCTAAATCAAGCTTATCCTTTTCTCGCCGATGGCATTAGTCCCTCACTTGAAAACAAATTAAAACAATGTGACCCACTGAGGCCAGACACAGAATGGGGTTTGTCCTAAAAACAGAATACCATCATGAGTCTGAGAAGTCTGAGGCCTATTTGGACCAAAAAAGAAGAGGAGGGGTTGGACAAACAGGTAATGCCATTTATCTCTCCAAAGAAACTAATGTTCCTTCGCGAAATGGGATAAAAATAACAGACTCATTGAGTGCCTATGTGCTCAGTGCCTTGGAGGGACTCTAATGCATTTTCATTTAGACCAAACTCAGATGTTATTAGCAACGACTCTCTCTGTCTTCATTTCACTGTGATCTCACAGCCAAAGCAGATAAAGTGGGCCACTTTCTAGTAGTCCCCTAGGTTGGACAGAAAACAGCGAAAGGCAGATATACTGAAGGATAGTTGAAATCGCAGTTATCATGGCATCAAAGACTTGCATCTAAATTGTGTTTTAAAATTGTGTTTTTTTTGTTTTTTTTAAAAAAAACTGTTGTAAAAAGACAAGCTCTGGGAGGATTCAAACATCAATTTTATTTAAAGAAATCTGGCCATTGAACAACCCTGACATTTGGCATACACATCATCAAAGAAGAAATGTTGTTGAGAGGGGGAGCGCACGTAAATGTGTATGATTAAAGATTACAGTGGCACGTATTTAAAAACAAATTATGTTCACAGATAAACCATTCATTATAAACACTGCAACATTCCATAAAAAATATTAGAGTCAATTTTGAGATGACATTAAGAATGCTTTAAGTTAAGCCGGGGACACACTTAACGACTGCAAGGTTGATTATGAATGTAATTTGATACTTACAGCTGATCTTGCCCAAATGCGCAGAGTCACTTGAAAACAGTTGCGTTCAGTCGGTGTTCACAGTCGGTATTTAAAACAGTGTTTGAAACAGTCTGTAAGTGAGATCAGTTCCGTCTTAGAATGTTTCAGCTAGTCGTTAAGTGTGTCCCCGGCATTAGGGCTGGGTGGTATGACCAAAATTCTGTTTCACGGTATAACTCATTTTATTTCACAGTAATGGTATATTTCACGATATAGTTATTTATATATGTAGTTACTCTGGGACAACAAAAAGGGCTTTATATAATAAATAAACCCAAATACTTTAGAAATGAAATAAATTATTTATTTGGTAAACTATATTGATAGCTAAATATAGTAAATGAAAAACACTCAACTTTTAGATGAACTGCCCCCAACTGATTGTTATTAAATACAACTCATAGCTGCAATTAAACTTTAAATAAAGTGTTGCTGAATTATTTTTTAATCTCCTGTTATTGTTTTACTTCATCAATCAGTTTATAAAATCTAAACATTTTATAGTGAACTATTCTACTTACACTTAAAATTACAGTTACTTCCTTTTAATTTTGTAGGATATTACTAATACTAGTTATATGGCTTAAATGTGTTCCCCGGTACAGTTTTGCCATGTCTGCTTATTATACTGCGTTTTTAAGGGGCTTGTGATAACTGGCAACCCCTTCACCTGGAGCTTTAATCAAGAAGGAGAGCAGCAGTATGCAAACTGAACAGCTGCTACTGTGAACTAAGTAGTTTAAATTATACACACCTTGTAACCACGTCATTATTTTACTGTAACCCGGTAAAGACTGACATACCGCCGCTCAGCCTTTAAAATTCGCCTCTCAGTTAGGACCTTTCAACGTGAGTACGTAATGCGTGGCGCATCACAGAGCTAGTGCAAGACGAGCATTTGTGGTTAAGAGTATATATATATATATATATATATATATATAATTTTTTTTTTTTTTTTTTTTTTTTGATCGTTTCACTAGATGAGATCCTTATTCCTCCATGACGTGGGGTGAGTAAATTATCAGGAAATTTTAATTCTGAAGTGAACTAATCCTTTTATAGTTTTAAGTGTTTTGTTTCTACTTAACAAAGTGATATGTTGTTGCCATGAATGATAGATCTTGCAAAAGTTTATCAAGAAAAAGAAAACTAGTTTTATTTATAAAGTATTTAATTAACTGTGATAGGCATTACCACATGGTTTTGTGACAGTATCACATATTGTTACAATATTTTGCTGAAAAGAAAATTCAATACAAAATAGATTTTAAATTATATAATCCAAAATATTGTAACAATATGTGATACTGACGCAGTGATAAAAGAAAACTGTCATACAACCCCTTACCCTTCACAATACAATAAACCTGGATTAGTGATGCTGGTTCATAGTGAAAGTGGTCTTACCTTGAAGTTGCATATACATGTTATTATGTCCCCGATTCTGAGACACTCGCCATCAAACTTGCAAGTGTTGGTGTCACAAAGGAAGAGATCTGTGTCCCGGTCATCATCCCCTGCAACAACCCAAAGAGACAGAAAACATCATGAGTTTCTGCATAAACACAGCAGTGTCAAAACACTTTTTGTTCAGACACTTCTGATAAAAATAATT
Source organism: Abramis brama (assembly GCF_963993115.1). Classification (NCBI taxonomy): domain Eukaryota; kingdom Metazoa; phylum Chordata; class Actinopteri; order Cypriniformes; family Leuciscidae; genus Abramis; species Abramis brama. Next base: position 26,606,411 of record NC_139970.1, read on the forward strand.
CAGCAGAACTATCGGGGCGAACACGTCATCCCAGCAGGATGGCTGGCAGGACTTCTGAAGGGTTCATCAAGTTGCGATGAGCAACTCCATTTGCCAAGACCATATTTTGCTCTTGAGACATTTTCTTATCGGGAATGAAACAAGTGTTCATGGAGGAATAATGATTCAGCACACGGTGAACTTCTTGGAATAGGCGCATGAGAACCTTATTCAGCTTTTATAATAAGCTGAGTACAGGCTCTGTGAAATATTCTCAATTTGCTGAGGAGCTGGACAGACTCCGAAAAATAGCACTTCATCAAAAATCAAGAGCTCGCAGACAGTTTAAGTCCACAAGGATTCCTTAAAATGATTACAATTAAGATGAGTTGTTTCTAAAAACAGACCACCGCTGAGTCAAAACCTAATTTTACTATTCAGCATACCGAAGCTGACTGCTGTTCATTTAACAATAAGCTCCCAAAATAATGACTTTACCCGTTTACCCGCACTACATCATTCAGACCCTATCTGATACCTTTTATAATTATGTAAGGAATAAGTATCTCTATCATTTGCTTAATATCATAAAAATGACACAAACATTACGCAAAGAATAATATCTCATGAAACATTCCATATTACCCGCATATATTCCGACTCCAAACCATACATCATCATAATAAACTACACGACACAAAACAGTGGGTCCGCTCGTGTGCCCTGGGATTTTTGCTGTCAAAGCAAATAAGCTTCTTGCAAGTGCTACACGGTATTTTTACCCTGTGTTATCCGGTGAGCCCTGGAAGCTAGAACGAACCAGAACATTGCTCATTGTAACGACAACACCAGAGGGTGTGCAGCTACTTTAGGCCCCTGCTAAAGGGCCACATACAGTGCAGAAAAATGTCTTACGTAACCTAGTGCACTTATTTGCATTTCAGCTAAAGAAATTATCAATGGACCTCAAACGCTACTGGGAGGAAAAAAAGAACAGTCGTCAGTTGCAATATTCACATTATGTGCCTCAGTTCTGAAGACCTTGAGAAATGATTTTGGCTCTTGGTATGTGCATTAATCTCTCATGTAAAATTAGAGAAGCTGTTCATACGAATGTTTTGCAACAGGAATGTTTCATTTAAATTCATCTTGTTCACAATCTGTTCTTAAGGAGCTGTGATAAACTGACATTCAATCAATTCAGCTTACTGAAGCAACAAATACAAGTCAGAGTATTTGCCAAAGCTAATTAGTCAAAACCATCATCAATCCCTCAGCTTACTGATAAAATAAGAATTCATGCCTTAATTTGAGTCTAATACTTTTTACACAAAATCTTTTCCTCGCATTCAGGGGGATCACAGACCATTTTTAAGTCGGAATAAGTAGAAGTCTTAGCTCTCTTGGTGCTTTAAAAGGATGGTTTACCACTCCAAATAAAAGTGGTCATTTACCATTCCAAAACAGTATGACTTTCTTCAAAAAGTTATATATATATATATATATATATTCTTAAGCCCCGTTCACACTGCCAGCGACTTTGTCGCTGCATGTCGCTAGTCTCGTACTCGTACTGTTAAGTCGCTTGTGGGCGTTCGTAGTGCTGTCGCTCTAATGTTATTGGTAGACTGCACGTCTGGCCATATCTATACAAAATACCATCACAAGTGATATATACAACTATATAATTTTAATTTGACTAGGAGTTAGGCTCAAAAGAAACAGTATGCTGTTGGGAGAGTGTTTTTATATTACCACAGCAGTGTTCAGTGGATTAAATAATTTAGCCTACTGGATTAACGATCGATCAATCAACAGATTACATCATACTGTCATAAATTACTAAAACGTCATTCAAATTTGACAAATAATCAATTTTCTTGTCCCTAATATCATGTTGACAATGCAGGGGAAACTGTAAAATGAACGGCAGCAGTACTAAACTTAAACTTGCATCATAAAATTACAACACTCGAACTAAATGTGTGAATTAAACTCACTGAGACTGTCGACAGTTTCTTTTCCATGCATCATTTTATTATATCCATGTGGTTACAGTCAAATCATATAAAACAGTGAAATCGCCCTCGAACTCTTCTGTCTTGCCTGCACTCGACGGTGACGTGAGCTGAGCTCCACTGAAAGTCTTCTTTCCTATTGGTTGTCGCTCGCGAAAATCGCTTCTCATTTGCATAAAGTTGAAATTTCTGAACTTTTGTCGCGCGTCTCATGTCGCTTGACACGCCCACATTCTGTCGCCAACGGTCACTGTCGCTCATGTCGCCGGTGTGATGAACAATCGGGTCCGGTGTGGTGAAGTATCCGGTAACTCTATAGAGATGAGTCCGGGCTGAGGACCCAAGCAATCCGATTGGTTCAAAGCACGTTTTATGGGTAATCGCTTTAGTGCCTGGTTATAAATCATACAAAATCACTTTATTATAGAAGACGTTTGTACTACGTTATAACGAGTCATCAATGTATTTAATGTATTTTACATTTCATATACTAGTATTTAACCGAAGCTATAGATTGTGAAATTAAACATTTCTCGTTGTTAGTGTGTTTTTTAGTTAGCTTAGATAGTAGCATAGCATACAGCTAACGTTATCCGATGATCGTGCTATGAGCTTTACCTGATATTACTGCACTGATACTGCCTTACCGTATCGCGAGAACAGATTTAGATCAGACATACTACTGGCATACTAATTGGGTCCTAAGCCCGGACTCATTTCTTCAGCCGGACCCGATTGTTCACCACACCGGAAGTCGCCAGCGCTCCATTGAAATGAATGAGATCATGTCGCTTTGTCGCTGCTTGTCGCTGGCAGTGTGAACGGGGCTTTAGTATAGACTAAAAAAAAAACACAAATATTTTCAAACAATTGTTCTGGAAGCTGCACTTGCAACACAAATCTAATGTGGCACGTAGCATGATGCATCTGCTTGCATTATTGATGCGAGCACTACCTCTGCGAAGTCATACAGATGCAAGGCATTTTGTCACACCTCTATTGCTTGGCTGCCCTTCCATAGCTGTGTCATGATACAGCTTGACCTCACAATAGTGCATGTCTGAGACGTGCAGCATTCAATGAGGCAACAGGAGCAGGATGGGGAAATGGTGTAATGGATCGGAGAAGAACAGAGTCACAGGAGATTCTCTCTCACCAGACACAAAATCCCTCCATTCAGTTTAATTAATCTGAAGCAGAGGTGCCACCGTTTCAGAAAACGTAAAAAGCAGCACACACAAAAGAGTCAACCACCAACCGCACTTGAGAAGATATATTCCGTCTAACACAATAAACACTGATTATAGTGAGAGCGATTCAACAGTCTGGACTTGTTTACCAACCTTTTTTGTCACATTAACCTTCACAGCCCCACAAGTATATCTGAAGCACCCTTTCTTTGATAAAAGAAAAAGAAATGTGTTCCTTTTACATGGATACGTTATATCATTTAGCATTATACAAAATGTCTTTCGCACAAAATAATGTCTCATGCTTTTTGTCCAGTCAAACATTCATTATTGTATGAAAAAAAACCTAAAAAACAGTTGAAACATTCTTCAAAATATCTTCTTTGTGTTTAAGAAAATAAATAAGTCACACTGGTTTGGAAAGACATGAGGGTGAGTAAATGATGACAGAATTTTCATTCTTTCATTTTGGTGAACTATCCCTTTAAAAGAAGCTGCTTATATATGTACCCCCTACTCCTGGTCTGGACCACCAAAAAGTTCAAAGCCATATAAGGTTGGGATGTCAAAGTTAAAACGGAGACTGAAGAAAGTTAGAAGGTCACACTAGAGGAAATGAGTTCTGGAAACAGGCAGTGGCATCCTTGAAATTTTATTACGTTAATTTCTTCATCAAGGACACTGAGAGGCCTTTAAATGCTTAACCAGATTTTAAACTTAACCAAACATCAGTCAGATAATATGATTAACTGTAAATAAGCTTTTGGAAGTCTGTTAAAAATGCTTTTTGAGCAGGGACGTGTTACCATGAGCGGAAAGGAATTTTGTTCTGCTCTCTTTAAAGTCTCTCTGGCAGGACAATCTTTCAGTAGCCTGGTTGTCAACACGAATAGATAAGATCTGTTTTTCTATTCTTTGCGAAGAAAGCACAGTATGTGTGTGGACAACAAGAAACATCCTGCAAATTTCAATAAAAATTCCTCAAAGTCATTCCTTGAAGTCACAGAGCAATGATTAGAGCAGCCAAACAGGAAATTACATCTTTCATCCTAAGATGCTCTACTATCTGATGGCCCACAAAAAACAAGTAAAGCTACTCTTCCTGAATCTAAAATAGACTTTCTGGAAGCTCAAAATCTTATGAAGTTCAAGGTATGTATAGCAAAAATATGCTGTGCAAACAGCCTGCGTGACACATGGCCATAAATAAGATCAGTTGATGCATGACTTTTCGCAACAATGATTTGCGGAGGCGATTTTTTTTGGAGTCGTCACAAGCCAGGCAAATAATTTAACCCCCCAAACAAACAGCCTTATACTGACATTTAGTACAAAACACAAGTACATGATATAGACTTAAGGAAGGTTTATAGAGTTTATAGTATAGTATTATAAGATACAAATAAGTAATAATAAATTGGTTAAAACCATCAATAAATATCTGTGCCACTATAATGTCACTAAGCAGAACTGCCAAAATAATGACTACATTTTCAAATACTTCATTCTGACATTGGTCACAAACACAAATAGCCCTGTCCCAAACTCATGCCATTGGTTGTTTTAAATTTAAATTGGAATTGGGCTACATTGTCTTTAAGCACTGATTAAGTAACGTTTAGCCGATGAAGGAAAATAAGGAACACTGGATACGATAAAAAACAGTTTACTGGTGACTCACATGAAGAACAGCATTACATCAAACAATAACTGACAAAGGACTAAACAGAACAGGGAGTATAAATACAAAGGCTGAAATGAGGGAACTAACCAGGCACAGGTGGAGGATGAACTAATCAGGGACAAACAAGAACAGGTGCAGACAAGACAGAACATAATAGTGACAGATTAACTATAGACGAAAACATTTTAATATAAAAAAACTACACACTTCACATTAAATGATTTAAGATTGTGCACCCAATCTATTTTGTAAATGAATGTTATATAGGCTAATGCATGTTATCTTATTGTGAACAATTCATCCATATATATGTTTCATATTTATGTTAATATATGATATTAACATGATATTATATATTTTTTAAACTCAGAATTTTTTATCAAAATGTCATACCTTGTATGCCGGACTTCTCCAATCATTTAGACTGTTTAGACATATATATTCGACACCCACATCTCAAAATCCAATCAACAACTTATTCATAGAACCAAGTCCCTGCCCTATTTTTTATTTAAATATTTTTTGATAATCCGTTACACTGGAATGCGTCACAATATGGAAGAAACGATATTTCGCTACTTTCATTTTATTGTGGAATCCTATGCATCCCATATAAGGCCAGATTTGCATATTTCCCCAGAAGTTGGGTTTCCCACAAACAAGTCATTTTAAGATTCTGAAGCAAAACATTCTGTAAAGAACTTTATAATCAGTATAACCTTGGTAACTGCTTTTGGATACAGGTGTTTGGAGCAGCATAATTTGCCCTATGGCTTGGCCACTTTTGCATAAAAGCTATTTAGTGGCTAATGGATGGCAATATAAAACAAATGGGTTGTGAGTTACAGCTGTAGCTTTATAGTGACAAGGTGAAGGGTAGATTAATGCATTCAGTTAAGAGAATGTACAGAACTTCATAACATACTTATGAATAACACTAGACTACACTAATTAATATTTTCACCTCCGATATTATAGCCGACAACATCCACTTCATCAGTAATGGAGCTCTAACATTGCCAGTACCACCTTCAGCTGCTTGTTTCTTTCATCTGCAGTGAAATAAGAAATGTTGTTTAGCTCAAACACCTGGTATTGCAGGTCTACTCGCTCTCCTCAAGAGTGTTGTAATTTTATCAAAACATACTAGAAGTGTGAGCCAATGTTACGTCTCACGATGTGCAAAACGGGTGAGTATCAGGGGAGATGCAGATTGTTATTTCGGCCTTGCATTGAGGTGAATAATTTAAAGGAGCAAGTTGGTAGAGACACAAATATTCTAAAGGTGAAGTATAAACAACTCCGTAAGTGAGACATCAGACCAGTTGTCTGGCCAGTACAGAGCTGGAATTCAAACCCCAGGACATTGTTATCAGTTAAAAATGTTTTTAGCTTTTGTTTGAGGTATAATACAAATCTCTAAGAATGGTAGAGAATTTCTCTACAGATTCTGTTCTGAATCCTCTACTAGTACACAACACCATTATTTCGAGATGGAGTGCATTTTGAAAAATCTCGACACTTTGTAAGTAATTTGAAAATACTTTGATAATTTGAAAACAAAAACAGACATATAGCAAATGTTCAAAAAAACAGTTGAAAAAATTTAAATTCTTTCATAATTTACTCACCCTCATTTCATTCCGCACTATGATTTCTTTCTTTTTCTTTGTTTTGTGGAACACAAAAGTATATATTTTGAAAGAACCATGGGGTTCATCAAAATTGTAGTCCTCAACATTGGACGTTCATTGTATGGATAAAAAACACTGACAATCTTTTTTTTTGTTCCACAGAAGAAAGAAAGTCATCCACAGAAGAAAGTAAGTCATGTACAGGTTTGTAAAGACATGAGGGAGAGTAAATGATGAGTAAACATTATATATATATATTTTTTAATGAACTAGGCTATCCCTTTAAGAGTTTAACTACCAAAAACTGGCAGTTAATGTTGTTGTGTCTCTTCAAATTAATAAAAGTCCCCTATCTCCTCTCACCTCCTTTGCAGCTGATATGAAAAAGCCCTTGGTGAGCCAGCACTGCAAAAAAAAGAGAGCTATTGATATCTATGACCAATACAAATAACAGCTTACTGCCCTTTGGGTCGTGGGTTTTGAGTCGGTACATAAAATTAAAGCTTACAGAATTCTAATCATGCACAGGTAAGATATTTCAGTAAAAAGGCCCTTACTTTGCAAGAGTATTCACATCGCTTGTGTCCATTGCCAACCGCCGCAAGTTAGGATTGTTGACTGAACAGCTGGCTTGCATTTGTTTTGCTGGACATTATTGCTGTGTTCAGCGCATAATTAAGTGCTGGTGAGTTAAACTATATTCAGTCAGTTGGAACTTCAGGTTTTATACCACGGATTCCTCTCTTCAGACCTGATAAATGCAATAATGCCAATTTATATTGGCATTCTGTTTGCTCTTTGCACTATCCTCTTAATTCAGCAATTAATTAAAGTGATAGTTCACCTAAAAATGAACGGGGGGCAGAAATTCTGGTCAGAAATTCAGAAATTCTGGTCAAATGTGACTGACAGCTGTTTGAAAAAACAGTCAGTAAAAGCTTTTAGACACTCATGACAATCAGATAAGTTATTAAAAACTCTATCAATTCAAACAATGGCCACACCTGTTTGAAAATGAATACAATAGACCATTAGGTGCTTGATTCTGGCAATTAGTGTTATATTTCGTAGTCTGCAATGGTTGTATGATTGCATTTGTAGTAAGGATTTAGGAAAATGCATCAAACAGCCTAGCCCATTATCAACACCTTTTTGTAAATCATGGAAACACTGAAGTCTTCAGGCATGCCTGTGGTAGAGTTTCCCACGTCTCATGCATGCCATTGCCATGAGTTGTATAACCAAAGTGCAGGCAATAGGTAAGGATAGACGTTTTGGAACGACACCTAATTGCCCACGGTGACCTGCTGATTGATAGTCAGGCGCCACAGCGGGAAACTGCGCAGAAATATGCGGTGAGTTCCGCGCGTCTCTCGCGCCTCAGGGCGCGCATGATGATTATTTCACGTGCATCCGCAATCATCTGAACGGCGCTCTGACAGTGAGGGTGAGAGGTCGGCGCAATCCAAATCAAATCCCACTTAATATCCGAGTCTACAACGGACTGATGCACGGAGATTATTATGCTGGCTTGATGGAATTGTTACCAAGGAAAGTATGACTTGACTTCTAAATGATTTCTTACACGTAGCCCACATTCAAGGCTGAAACCTATTATCAAAATATCACCACCACTTTCAACAAAAAAATAAATATATAAATAATAGTTTTAGGTAAATGCGGATAAATAGCCTAGTTATATTCCAAGTTTGAAAATAAGCAAGCAATATAGTCTCTGAGTCTCAAATTATCCACAGAAACTTGATTCACATGAGAAGACAGAATGACAAGTATTTACCACTTGTTCTGGCTAATTAGCCTATTTACATGTTTCTTGCTCTTCATGGGTGAAAACTTGTGTTTGACATAGGCTACAAACCATCCGTTTTCTTTTAAACGCACTGAACTTGAAAAACAGGTCAATTAATGTAGGAAATGTGGTGTCAGACACTGTAGGCTAGCGATACATTTTTGTTTTCATGAAAAATCATTATTTAGCTACATATCACGTGAGGGTTAAAAAGACTATTAGGAAATAACTATACAGTAGCCTAACACACCAAATACGATCCTGACCATCACTAAATCAGGTCTTTTTTTAAAACATCTTTTTTTTTCTTTTTTTTTTACAGCAGCAGTGAAATGCAAAAGCTTGCATCACCACACATTAGGATCAATTTAGGTCCATAACTTATGCTACTTGTACGATAAACAGCCGTCTTCCATTGTCAAGGGAACTTCAAACCGTATTCCCTCCAACCCAAGGAGCAGCGGACTATATGAACACCTTACCTGAGCAATTCCATCCAGTTGGAGTCTGACAGTCGCTGAGAGAGGATGGGAAAGCGCCAAGTTGTTGCACAGGGAAAGTGGCGAGAAAAGACAAGACTGCAATCCAAACCCAGTGTCCCACTATCCGGCTCCACTGGTGCGGACTTCGGGGCTCATGTAGGGCCGCCGCCACCGAGACACCCATCTCAGTTCCCCCGACACTGCTCACAGACGCGCCCTGGTCCTAATGTTGTCAACTTTGCCGGTGCGCTTAGAAGCCAAGAGGGGGACATTTTCCGACGAAAGGAGTGTGCCCCATGAAGCAGTTGTTTCTGGATGACCAGAGCAAGGATCCGCCCGAAGCGAGAAGGTGCAGATGCGGAATGAGAGAGGTCTGGGTGCGATGACAGGGGAGGGGATGGTTTCGGGAGGAGAGTGGGTAAGCGAGGTGTTCAGAAAGCAAGGCAAAAATAAAAAAGACGCAAGGGGTGTTTTTGAGAGACACAAATGGGGCAAAAATCATATATCCCATTCGAGTGACATGCCGAAGTTACAACATCCACTGAAGCGCCGGTTAGAGAGACTGTCCTCCGTCCTCAGTCCGTGCGCTCGCGGAGAGCCGTGAGTTTATCAGAGTATCGCGGAGGGCCATTCCTCTGTACCTGTGAACCACAATAACGCACTGAAGGCGAGCGGCAGGTTTCCAGACCGCTCCGCATCACGTGTTCTGAAGGGATCGGGAGGGGCGGGACAGTGCCGCGGCTCTGATTGGTCGATAGGGATGCAGGAGTGTCAGGAGCGAGGCGATGGTCCAGCTCGAGCTTATCGACGGCCAGTGCAGAATAGTGTACCCTGTGGTCTACTTTAACAGAGATTTGGTTTGCAAACGCGTGGGCGAAGGGCCATTCAGGGAAAGTCTTCCCAGTAGCCTATAATTGAGCACTGCTGCTCGAGCACGGTGGCAGCAGAAATCGATTGGAAACTTGCAGTGTTGTGAAATGATCCCCATGTCCTAAACAAAAGACTAGCCTATAGCCTACACTACAGGATAAGATGAGAAAACCGAGGGACGATGAGGAGTTCACGACTCTCGCAGATGTTCACGGCGATGGAAATAAATACGCAGAGGCTTTTTTTTAATGGTCGCGAGCTGAGCAAAGGAGCCTTTTTAACGACATTTAATGACGTATCATTTCGTATCAGAAAATCTACTTTCGCGAGGCGTACCGACGATAATAAAACATCACTTTCGACCGCAACCACCACTTGCAAGTTGCATGTTTCCGACTTGCATCAAGTAGGCTAGACTACAGCTGGTTAGACTGCGTTTTCTCCATCTCATACTGACTCAAATGATCAGAGAAAGTCAACGTAGGCTGCGTTTTTGCACGGCAACCGTTGTTAATAGGCTATAGGACAATACATGATACCCGACCAAACGCGAAATGGCCGAAATCTTCTTTATCTTGTTTAGGCTATTACTTGCTAACTTAATTTTAATATTATTAAAAAAAATATACAGAGAGAAGTTAAATAGAAATATGTTAGCCTATGTAAATATGTTAGAGAGAGGGCAAAGTCAACGACTTTGAACCCCCAGGGCAGACGGCACTACAGTTGTCCCACAAATATTTGCACACTTAACATGTAATTAAAATAACAAACCATTAAACCAAGCCTGCCAGCCACTATTTATAAAAAAAAAAAAAAAAAAAAAAAAAAAAAAAAAACAGTACAAGTACAGTTTTTAAGCAAAACTAGATTAATCAATATAAATTCTCAGGTGAAATCTGGCAATAATCTAGTTTAAACGCTTAAAAAAATCTAGTCTGATGGCCAAAAAGCAAAATTTTGATTCATAATTCTCCACATGCCTTCTGGTAAATGTAGATCTCATATATGGCTTTAAAAAAAACAAAAAAAAAAACAGTGGCTTACTCTTTGCCAGCTGTGAGTGGTGAAGAACCTCACTGAGAAAAACAATAAGTAGAATTTACTAAATTTTTATAAGGCAAGTTTTTGCACAAATTTTTTTCAAGTAAATTTCACATTGATGGAAATTAAGTAAATCTACTTAACTAAGCCGAGTAAAATTCACAAAGTGAATAAGTACATATAACTTGGCCTGTTAAATTATATTGAGTAATTTTTACTTACAAATCTGATATAATTAATATAATTAAGTAAAACCACTTGATATTTTAAATACATTTTACTTGTTTTATGCAGTGCTGGTAATTATTTTAAATTAAATTAAATGTTACTCTTATAATGTGACAAAATAATACTGTGACAATGTGCAGTTAAGAGTAATTTATTAAGAAATAAGCATATACAGAAACCTATAATGACAATAATAACAATTCAGTGTGTTCGGTCTCTCTCTTTGTCCCTCTCAACCGGTTTACAGCAACGGAGGCACAAAGGGCTGAATGCATTTGAGAAATATCCTGAAATTAAGAAAAGAGAGAGAGAAAAAAACAATAATCAGTAAACAGCTAATACTTTTAAATTAAAAGTTAATTAATTTGCATTCACATTATTCATTTCATTTAAACCAAATCATTAAAAACATACTGCATGACCTTACTCTCATAGTCAATTTACACACATTAATGCTAACATGTGACACACAGCAGATATCAAGGCTACGAATTAGGAATTTGGGAGTACGAATTATTGTCATTTACAACGTGGTTACGATTTAGTAAAAGCAGGGACCATTTAATAGATAGTATGCACGATTTAGCAAATGAATGAGGAAATGAATTATATTGTGCACGATGAGGGAACGAGAACCTTCTCACTTAGGCCTATTGTTAATTCGTGGCCAATATTTGTCATCTATAAAGAAAATTGCACACAAAATAAATATTAAACAAAAAGATCATGATTTAAGTGACATATTCATGGTTTTTAGGCGTAATTACTGATAAATCGTGTAAAACGTAAAGTTTAAAACTGAGAAAAAAATATGGCTAACGTCTACAAAGTTAACTCGTCATTAACCCTCTTGAGTCGGCAAAAGCGCCCGCGCGTAGCAGCAAATTAGACTTATACTCCGTCATTTTTGGTCATAAAGATTACAGACTTAAGAAATATGAAAAAATAAACTGTTAAATGTCTACTTTTTCCACTTTCAATCGAAATAAAACATTGTGCTTTTGTAAAATAAAGAAAATAAACAGGGTGCTTTCTGCCTCTGCCTCTCCCTTAACTTTTTTCTGGAGCACGTCTCTAAACTTAAGAACACTAAACTTTTCAAATGTATAGCATGAAGTGATGACAAGACAATCGTTGAATTAATCAAAAAATCATTATAAATCCGTAATATAATGCAGTTTTTTACTGTTGCTTACCTGTCGAGAGCCGTTGGAGTGGAGATTCGAAATCCCTCAATCATCGCGTGTTTTCTTCTTTCTGCGCATGCGCAGATTCCTTTCTTCAAGGACTAAATTTTACTTGATTTTTTTAAATTTGCTTCAAGTACTTAATTAATGCATGTAAATATGCCAGAGAGTCAGAAGTCAATTTCACTTGTCTGTTGGATGTCTAATATTTACAAGTAAAAAATTAGTATATAATTAGGATTTACTTAATATATTAATATAAGTTTTCATTTTTACAAAATTATTCTTAGCAAAAGATACATGATTTTTCCTGTTTTATTTACTTTGACATAAAATCATTTTTTACAGTGCTGGACAACTGTTGTTTATTGCAGAGTTTCTCCAAACTCAGTCTGTAGTCCTTCAGCTCTGTCATTGGTCTCTCAGTGGCTTCCCTCCCGAGTCTCCTTCTTGGTCACTGAGTTTTTTGAGGATCATTTACCCACCTCATGTTGTTCCAAGCCCATGTGACTTTATTCTGTAGAACACAAAAAAGAGAAATTCTGAAGAATGTTTATGCAACTTTCCCACACAATGAAAGCAGCATTGACCAGGGGACAAAAAAAAGCACCATAAATTTTGTCCAGTCTTCGCAGCTCAAGTATGTTTACGAGGCAAATGAGAACCAATGGCATTTGGTGTTATTGACACCAAACCTGTGGGAGGTGTCTCATACCAATTTGGAATGTTGTAAGAGCTTGTAGGCTACTGCACACTTCTTATGGACTATTTTATTGTGTTTTTGGTCCTTGTTTGGAATTTTTAATTCGCCTTTTCAATCACTGGCCTTTATGAAATTTAAATCTTTAGAAATGTAACTAATTTTAAGCTCTGTTTGAGCGCAACACTAATAAATGACGACAACATGCCGACATGAATCACCTGTCAAATTCATAGCAGCAAGGCAAAAAAAATGCATATATATATATATATATATATATATATATATATATATATATATATATAATAACCCCCAATAACACTTCTTTGAATAGTCACTTTTGTATTTTCTCTTTATGAGAAGAGCACATTTGGAAACGGTCTGAAACCTGTTGCTTCAGCAGTTTAAATGTGGACTTCTGGGCATGTCCTCAAGAAAAAAAAAATACGATTATACTCTCGACTGTTCATTTCTCTTCTACCTGATCATTCCCACATTTCTCCTGGAGTCTGGCTTCATACCAGCTCAGTATTATTAGCATGGTTCAGAGCTCCGCTGGAGAGCAGCTAGCTCTGGGCTATCACCGACAGACACTCTTGACAGATAAAACAACACACCCTTGCCATAGGATTTCTGTAGTTTTCTCAGTGCGGTATCATGTATCACATGATGGATTTGACCTTGTAATTATGAAACATTAATTAATCAATCAGATTTGTAGGAGACGTGGAAAAGTTAATGTCCTCTATATGGACCTGTTCAGAAAAAGGAAGAAAATATATTTTTTAAAGATATTCAAACCAAAGGCAACGAGTGGAGTTTTAAAGGACTAGACAATTATTTAATTGATAGGAATAAAGAGGTCAGGACTCAACTCCAGAGCCATATGAAATTAAAAACCAGTAAAAGGAGTCTTGGCACGTCTCCCTCAGCTGCTTTTAGTTATTTGATATAGCAAAAATATTCAAAATCAATGAACACTATAAGAATTCTACATTTTCAAATAAATTTACTCGGTATAATGTTGGTTTAATTAAGTGTATGAACTAGTAATGATGTCAAAGATAAAATGATAAATTACATTTACAGAAGCTTGTCTTTGTTCTCTCTAGACTCTTTAACCTGTAACCAGTATATTCTCAGTATATTTTTCCACTCATGGGTATAGACACACTGTACATACTGTAGTTTGTTGGTCACTGTTCAATTCCTCCCAGTTAGATCCATACATTTTATAAATCATTTACATCACATCTAACATGTCATCTCTAACCCGGACAGGATCCCCTGTGGAACATACCTGGAGAGTTGACATGGCAACTGGAACTTCATGTTCCTTTTCAAGGGAACTTGCACTGCGTCGTTAGAAACGACTCTTTGGGGACGCTCCCTAAGCGTACGTCTCTGAAGTATGAATGAAACTATTCCAAACCTGATTGGTGTTGCGTCATGACGTAACGCAACGGCATACCAGGAAGTATAAAGTGACGCCGGCACACACACGCGTTAGCTTTCGCTCTTCAGCAAGCGCTCTCTGTTGTTGTCTGTTCTATTTGGTGTTGTTTATCACGTATCAGAAAAAGAGTTATTATAATGGCGAGTGAACAATTCACAAGATGTGTGCACCCCTTCCCTAGATTCCTAACGGATGGGGACACACATCAACTATGTGTGAATTGTTTGGAAGTGCAGCACGCCCGGGCACCTCTTGAGGGGGCTGCTTGTGGTGACTGTGAAGCACTCCCTTTTAGACTGCTGCGCTCTAGACTGGCTATTTTCGATGATGATGGCCAGGCTCGCGTTCCCCGCAGTTCGGGCCCAGACTCAGATCGTGGGGTTCGTAAAGGGGCCTTGCAGATGAGAATGAGACACCTTCTCATTCTTCATCTGAAGGTTCCGAGGCCCCTGTTCATGGTGCAGAAGCCCGCGCTGCGGCTTCTTCTGCCCGTGACGAGGGCCCGATGCTCGAGCTGTCTGCTTCTGATGAAGTGGATGTGCTCAGCATTGAGGAGGATGAACGTGAAATAGACTCACTGGTTCATGTTTCCGCCTATGAGGAGCTCATTGAGGTTGTGACGCGTGCTGTGGCCAGACTTAACATCAGCTGCATGGCCGCATGAGAAGCAGGAAGCACTGAATAAAAGCAAGCTGGATGAGCGCTTCCTGCAGCACCGTTCACAACCTCAGCGCTGGGGCTTACCATTTTCCCCAGACCTACATCATGAAATATCTAAATCATGGGAAAAACCCCACTCTTCTCGTGTCTCGAATCCATCTGTGGTGGATTATAGCCATGTAGTAGGCGCGAGAGAGTTGGGGTATGGGAAGATGCCGCAGATGGAAGAGGCTCTCGCTATTTACCTCTCTCCTGAAGCGGCATCATCCCTGAAAGCCCCAGTGCTGCCCAGCAAACCATGCTGAGACACCTCAGCATTGGTTGGCAGGGCTAATATGGCGGCAAGTTGGGCTGGTTCATGTCTGCACTCTATGGCTATCTTGCAGGCATACCAGGCCGACCTCCTAAAAGATTTGGATGAGGGCGAGGGACCAACTCCAGAGGATATTGCGGAGTTGCGTAAAGCCACAGATTTGTCTCTCCGGGCTACTAAGGAGACAGCCCGTGCCATCAGCCGCTCTATGGCAGCTTTGGTAGCCACGGAGACATCTGTGGCTGAACTTATCCAATATTAAGGAAAAAGACAAGCCATTTCTTCTGGATGCGCCGCTCTCACCTTCTGGCCTGTTCAGTGACACAGTTAATACTGTCATCGACAGGTTTCAGGAGGTGAGGAAGCAATCTGCGGCGTTCCAGCAATATCTCCCTCGCCGCTCAAGACCCAAATCAAAAAAGGCTATACAAAGCGTTCAGTCTCAGCCGTCATTGAGCTCCTCATACCACCAAGAACAGAAGGAGAGCATTGCCTCTAGAGCCCCTCCCTCAGGAGCCTGGCAACAGAGGAAACGCTCTCACTCGAAGTCCTCTGACCAGAAGGGCAACCTGAGGGCCGTCCTTCAGGCGAAGAAGGCTTCGGGAAAGAGGTCCTAACCAGAGTGGTAGGACCTCTAAGGGATGGAGGTGGTTCTTGAAAGGTTATCCCTGGCCCCCTTCTAACCACTTCAGTCGGCATCAGCTAAGGACCTGACGCTTAAGATGGCTTTTCTCCTAGCCATTACCTCACTTAAGAGGGTGGAGATCTCCAGGCCCTGGCAATATCACCAGCTTGCTTGGAGTTTGCCCCGGGAGGAGTTAAGGCCATCTAGCATCCGTGAACTGGCTATGTGCCCAAGGTGCCCTCCAGTATGGCACGGTCTATGGTTCTGCAGGCATTTCATCTTCCACCACATGTGTCGGCAGAAGAAGAGAGGCTCCATGTGCTCTGTCCTGTCAGAGCACTGAGTATTTACCTTGAGAGGTCCACTTCTTGGAGGAGATCGGACCAACTGTTGGTGTGTTTTGGGTCACCTAAGAAAGGGCTCCCTGCATCCAAACAAACAATTAGCAATTGGATAGTACAGGCTATTACCTCGGCCTACAAGGTGCGCAATCTGCCTTCACCTTTGGCTGTGAGGGCTCATTCCACTAGGGGCATGGCTTCCTCTAGGACCCTCTACTAGGGAGTGCCCCTCCAGGAGATCTGTGAGGCAGCCGGTTGGGCTACCCCACACACCTTTATTAGGTTTTATAGTTTGCACCTCCCCAATACGTCGGGTGCACGAGTGCTCTCGTCTTAGCTTGTGCCTGATAAAGTGTCACACTAGGGCAGGCATATTTGGTGCGTGGCATAGTGGGCATTCTTTCCCCAACGACGCAGTGCGAGTTCCCTCGAAAGGGAACGTCTCGGGTTACGTCTGCTTCATCGCGAGGTTAACGCGTGTGTGTGCCGGCATCACTTTATACTTCCGGGTATGCCGTCACGTTATGTCATGATGCAACACCAATCATGATTGGAATAGTTTAATTCATACTTCAGAGACGTATGCTTAGGGAGCGTTCCCAAAGAGTTGTTTCTAACGACGCAGTGTCTCGTTCCCTTCTCAGGGAACAAGGGTTGCAAACGTAACCCGAGACGGTTTCATAACTTTCATTCTATGTAAGTCTTCGCTGGAGGAGTATGGTGAGCAGGTTAATGAGGAAGGCTGCCTGGGGACCAGTGAGAAGGTCACATCTCTGGAGGGAGCGTGTGGTGTTTGAGTCTTCTAGCAGCATGGGATCCGTTAATGATGTAGGCATTTTAAAACGCTCCCTTAAGTTCTGCTGGTGCTTCTGTCATCCTGCTGAGTAGCTCTTCTCTTTATCTGTATATGTAAAAAAAAAAAAAAATCATGACAGGCATATCACATGAATAAATTATGGATATTGATTTGCTTTGCATGGGATCATTTAGGAATGTATGTTCTGAAATTACATTAAAAAGGTAAATTCTTTATCTGACATTTTTATACCCAAGATTCCCCTTAGATCAATAGCTCAATAAGGACAATTTTAAATTACTTATAACATAATTCTGCCACACGCATGCAATCTATAATCCATATAGAGAAATGAATAATTTAGAGATATTTATGAATTAATTGATTTTATTTTCACAGCTGAACTCCTGCTTACCAGCTGAACAGTTTTTTTTTTAAACCTCATTCCCTCATAATAGATGGATGAGCAGATGTTTTTGTTCTTTGCTGCTGGATATCACACACAAATTTCAGTACAGCTGTGGATTTTCTCAGCAGTAACAAATTGATTGCTATCATCCTTATTGGACATCTTAGACAAATGCTAAGAAAATGATATGGCTTGTTAGAGATATTGATTTGCTTCTGTTTTTGATTTGAACTGCGCAACGAGCAAACCTGACTGTTGCTAAATTTCTCAAATTTCTCAAGGTTGTCAAATTTAATAAATGTTTGATATTAATGATGCAACTAATATAAGCAATTAGTTGATTAATTAGCTAAAAAAATATTATGTTTACTTCTTTCAGAGAAGATTTGTCAATAAGTGGTGTAATGGTCACATATTTGGCTATTAAAAAATGCAGATGACAAATGTGGAGTAGCTTGTGTACGGGCAGGTTGGCATCCAAAGCATTTTAAATAAACTACCAGAAAAACAAAGATTAAAATATTTAAATTAGGGGGTTTTCATATATTTTGATGCCCCAAATATGATTATCCCTTTGCGAGAGACCCTGTTCCTAAAATATAAAGGCAGCTACAATTTCATGTAAACACCCATCTAGTATACCGCAAAAATAAAATCTGAAAAATTAGGGACAAATGTAAATAAATGTGAATGCTAGTGTAGCATGATTCTGTCTGGCACCATATTGAATCAGAAAGAAGTTTCCCTTCACCTATTTACAAAATTATCACATCAAAGCATCAGTTGGCACACCACCATGCAACTTCACATCTACACTGATGCACCACATTATCTGATCACGAGCTTGAATATGGCCAGTTTCATGAGCTCTTTAATTATTGGACTGTCACACCATAACTTGGCCATGGGTGAGTTTTGCCAATCAGCTGTAGTCATGGGTTACTGCCAGTTTAGAGCCTTATCGACAGCAGTAAAAAATAACAGGACCTCTGGCAGACTGCCACTTCAAGCTGTCGGCTAGGGGCCCTGAAGTCCTGCTGTGGCGGAGACTGGCAGAGAAGGTGCTTGTTTCACACTGGATACGAGATGACAGTGTGAAATACGAGCACAGAGATGGTCCCATCAAGTTATTGAGGAACACTATGATAAGTTTGGATCGAGATAAGTATTAGGCACAATGAAAGTGTATGGTGACAGTTGGCTGTCAAACTACAAAAAAGGATGCAGAAAAAGAGTTTTATCCATTGCAGTTTATTGTGCATGAGTGCAACTGAAGATGAGAGATATTGACTATAGCAAGCTGTTATCTGAATGACTGCTATTTGTGGACTACCGACATGTAAACAATAACTTGATATAACCTCGTTAAAACTGCACAGCATCTATTTTTGCTTGTCATCTATTGATCAGAAACTCCCTCACTAAGTCGTCATGACCTCATCTGGCTTTTACAGTATTGTGATCAATAATCACATTATAAATGCATCAGTTTCCAGCCATGATGGTGAGTTATCGTAATCATAACTTTAAATACAACTGTTCTTATCTAAAGCAGAGATGCAAATTATATTTTGTTATATTTTTAATCATTGATTGAAATAAGCTAATTACTATGATGTGTCATAAAGTGACATACTTGCTGCAATTATGGATTCTACCAGTACAAGAGGTATTTAAAGCAAAGACGAAAAATTTGTGTTAATGTCACAGCACTGCAGCCTTAAAAAAGACACTTGGATGAAAGCCAATATTTCTGAGTTTCTTAATGAATTGGATAACACATTTGTAGTGGACATATAACAAAGCAAATATGAAGACTGGCAGAAGACTTCCATAATGAGAGTTGACAGGCATTGACATCTATTAACCTTCAAAAGACTCAGTCAAAGACAAGAAGAATGCATTATTATTAAGAACTGAATTAAAAAAATATATTTTATATTCATTCATATATGGTTTAAACTGATATGTTAACAGTAAATTTAACATCAAAGACAATGTTACTTAGAAATTCACAGTTAGAGTCAGCTTCTAGACAGAGATAGATGTCTGATTAGCTAATTATTTTACCAGACATTAATAGTTTCACATGTTAGGAATGTTTCCAGCACCTTGTTGAATCTATGCCATGAAGAATTAAAGCAGTTTTGAAAGCAAAAATGGGTCCAACTCGGTCCTAGCAAGGTGTATACCTAATAAAGTGGCTGGTGAGTGTATATTAGCTTAATACCCAAACAGAGACCACAATTTAAAAATGCTTTTTAAAAACAAAAGGCTTAGAATATATATTTTTTATTTCATTTTTAAGATTAAGATACTATTTATAGAAAGTTCTTAAGCAGAAATGTAATTTATGGTATTTGTGGTATTTTAACTTACCACAGAGTTAGAGGTGATTTATACACGATTAAGAAGATCAATGTTCTCTGAGGTAAATTACTTAAGATTCGTGGTCCGAATTTACATTAAATCTGTCATTTGAAGTTCCTGTCATTTGAAAGAATCTGAATTAAAAAGCTATATCATTTTACTGTGAGATTTATGAAAAAGCTACAGGCTCTTTCACATTTTTTAAATCTGTCAATTTATACTTGCTGAAATGTTTACTTTTCTGTTTTTCTTTTCTTTATTTGCCACCTTCTGAGTGTAATTTACAGCAAGTGTAACTCATCCACGGTGCGGGAAAAACCACCACAGCAAAGTGTTCGTTTCGAAATCTGAGCGACATAGAGCTTTCTGATACTTTGTGAGGCTGAGCAAGCTGCCTGCAGAAATGTCACGCTCTCTGGCTGTGAAATCCAACGCTTCCTTCTCCTTTTTCTGGCTAAGCTGCTACGATGAAAAATATTGATTCACCATGGGGACACACAACAGCCTTATCTGCCCGGACCTTTGTGCTCCACAGGCTTTACCCATCAACCCCTGCACAGCCTCACGGGTTTATTGCAGAAGTCTTTAAGCATCCCATTCTGCCTCCTGTGGACATTAAAGGAACTGCAACAGCATTTGTGAACACAATAAAACAGTATACCTATCATCACCTGTAAGTTGCATCAAGTTTGAATGATATTGAAATATATCTTAAATTGCATTGGTTAGTAAGTTGTTAATTTAAGTTAATCAGTAAATGATTGCAATTTCAGTGAAGTAAAAATAGTGGAGTTTTTACACAGATAATATATTATTATATATTATAATAATATATATATATTATTAAAGGCTATATTCACATTTGTAAGATGTTGTGTAATATCCATATTCTTAAAAATGTGCTTGTTTTATCGAGCTGAACGTGCCCCCACATACATTATGTAAACCGACAGCATCACTGCCCCCGATCTGAACTTTTTAACTCATGTTTTTTGCTTCTAGATCCTCCCACTCTATATGAAACATATGTTTAACATTTAAGGCATTTAGTGAGTGCATTTATTCAGAGAACCTACAAAAACTTCAGCTTCACATGTGAATCAGCTTTACGTTTGCTCTGTGTATCAGTACCAGGACTAAATATGTTTCTTTATAGCCTACATCTAAACTAGGACATATCTCATAGTAACCACGGAGCATTTAAGCTTAATGTGAACAAAAGAAAATGGCCTCTGCTTGCATTCAGCACAACTCTTTTATTAAGGGTCTGGTGTAAAAGCAGCAGTTAAAATGTCATACTACAAATAGGTGTTGTGGATTGTGCACTAAACAGCAAGCATTTCATGAGAACAATCAAAGACTGCCAACCACGAACAACACAGCAATATGAGGGCCGCTAAACTGCCTTTAATAGGGCTATTTAGTACCAGTTTATGGCTTCTTCTCAATATCCAGCAGAGCCATGAAAACCACAGAACTTACATTTCAAAAGGATTTATGCTTTAAAATATCAAATGTCCTATTAATAAAACAATAAAAAAATAGCTACATCTGAAAGCGTTTATTCCATAAAACGTTCAAATATGCTATAACTGATGAATTACTAGTGTGTCACAGACACTCATTCTTAGTTTAATTGGTAACCCTTCCTTTTACAGTCCCCTAATTACTAGGTATTTACTAGTCTCGCGTAGCCAGACCTTCAGACTGACGGCTGAAGGTCTGGAATTCATAGCAGCTTTCTTTGGCCAAGGCCCGCCCATAAGGCCGTTTGACCGACATGTCAAACAACCAATTACAGTTCGTTTCGTTCAGTGTCACGTTTCGTTGCGTGGAAATGTCCCCACAACAACAGATCGGCGTGCAACCATAGACTGCAACAAGTCAGTCAGCATAGAAAATCAAAGAAGGAGAAGAAAACAAGCAGTAAGTCATTGATCTGTTTGTGCACGTATAACAACAATTGCGTCTGCATTACCACATCTGATCAAAACACCGAGTAAATCAGTAGGAAACGCAATTACACGTCTGCGCTTTGTTTCCAGGCGGACCGAAAATAAACGCGACACTCGCGCCCCCCGGAAATCCGATAAAATTCAACCAATCAGATGACGACTTCGACATTCCTGAAGTGTTTCCAGTTAAGTGTACCATATGCATCAGACGTTTAGCCAACGTTCCGTGGGCGTGACGTCTGAGGCTGAGACTAGGTATTTACCTGGTAAATATATGGTAAGTTATAGTTGGTTATTGGTAATTACCACAGGTAACAAGAATGTAAATGCAGAGAAACTACAAACTAATTTCTAGGTATTTACCGGGTAAATATATGGTAAGTTATAGTTGGTTATTGGTAATTACCACAGGTAACAAGTATGTAAATGCAGAGAAACTACAAACTAATTACTAAGTATTTACCTGGTAAGCATATGGTAAATTATAGTATTTTAGTGTGTCATTACTTAAGGTGATTAGTATGCAATTACAGAGAAACTACCAGGGAAAAAAACACCACTGTTAAATATCAACTCAACGAAGTACTGTGTACTTGTTACCTGTTTAGGTTGGTAATAACTCAGATTTAATTGTGTACTTCCTCAGAATGTAGGCAGCCAATTTTTAGAAACACCTCCAGTATTACCCATCAATTCAAGTTAGGTGTGTAGTTATCCTAAGGTTATGTTGGTAACAGTCCATGTTTATTTATTACTACATTGAAATTAAGATGGTAGTTTCCAATAAATTACTTTGTCTTACATAGTTGTTGTTCATTGCTACACCCATTTATAGAGGGTTTATCAAATAATTTACCTTACACTTACCTGGTAACTACCCCGCAGGAACAGTTTTCCCTAATGTCATGGCACATCTTAAATACTGGGTATGTTCTTGCAGATGTTTTTACAATTTACTCAGTAAGTAAAGTGCAACTGTACTGTAAAATGAAGCCTTGTTTATTTCCATGGTATTACCGGAATTGTACCATATAACCTAATCATTCCCTTTTCCATATAGTCACAATTTTATACCTTGTATGTCCTGCAACGTTACCAAGGAAAACATGACAATTTACTCAGTAAGTAAAGTGCAACTGTACTGTAAAAGGAAGCCTTTTTATTTCCATGGAATTACTGGGATCTTACCCTATAATCTAATAGCTACGTAACTGTAGCTATTACAGATTATTGGGTAAAATCCCAGTAATTCCATGGAAATAAAAAGGCTTCCTTTTATAGTAAAGTTGCACTTTACTTACTGAGAATGTTCAACGTGATCTCATGAGAATACGTGTATATTTTTACGTAAAGTGTAATTCTACCGTACATTTACTTACATTTTATACACACAGAAACGTATAATACTGACGTATTTACAGCACTAAAATGTAAAATGTTTACGAATTAACAGCACAAAAACGATTAGCCTACATGCATTTAAACAAGAATACACTTTAAAACCTTAAAAATACCTTATTTAATCGTTTAACCATTTTAATATTTAGTTTATTTACAGTGAGACACAAAATGCGTTTTCTCCAATAGAACAATAATACACCAACATAAATTCACAAAATACATCAATTTTATTATACTTGATATAATCCAAATCTTTAGAATCCATACGTTTGCAAGAAAGAGATCCAAATTCAGCCCTTAATCCAGTGAGTGATCTTCATCTCCATTTCACAGGCTATCACAAGCAGCGCAGTCCGTAACTGTCAAATCCCGCGCTCGTGATGAATTCAAAATTCAAAAATTGCGCCCTCAAGAAGCGTTACGACATGTTTTACGGCAGTGATATCAAACGCTCATTGGCTCTCACCTGTTCGTCCATGTTCGTCACAGATTGCAACATGCCGTATTTCAGTCGGTAAACTACATTTGAAATGGAGAAGCGCGCGCGCATTCACACAGAGGGAAGCCGGATTAACATTTTCATGGATTAATAACTTAAATTATGCTCTGTACCTCATTCAAAACTATTATATACTGAGAGAGAGGACTGTGACTGCAACACATCGTCATGTGAACGACTTTTGGTACCGGTTTTGACATTTTCGCAATAAATAAATTATTGTGATTACACGTATGTTGTTTTTCTTCATAATTGTAGCCTATGTAGTTTTCTATCTTTGAAAATTACGTATTAATACTACTTATTAATGAGACCAGGCTGGAATGTTTTAGTTAAGTTGCAGAACACACATGGTAAAAGTTTGTGATTTCAAAAATGTTTAAGCAGCAAAGGATGTGGTAAGAGTCTGGTAATACAATAGAAATAAACAAGGCTTCCTTTTACAGTACAGTTGCACTTTACTTACTGAGTAAATTGTCATGTTTTCCTTGGTAACGTTGCAGGACATACGAGGTAAAAAAATGTGACTATGGAAAAGGGAATGATCAGGTTATAGGGTAAGATCCCAGTAATACCATGGAAATAAACAAGGCTTCATTTTACAGTACAGTTGCACTTTACTTACAGAGTAAATTGTAAAAACATCTGCAAGAACATACCCAGTATTTAAGATGTACCATGACATTAGGGAAAACTGTTCCTACGGGGTAGTTACCAGGTAAGTGTAAGGTAAATTATTTGATAAACCCTCTATAAATGGGTGTAACAATGAACAACAACTATGTAAGACAAAGTAATTTATTGGAAACTACCATCTTAATTTCAAGGTAGTAATAAATAAACATGGACTGTTACCAACATAACCCTAGGATAACTAGTACACTAACTTGAATTGATGGGTAATACTGGAGGTGTTTCTAAAAAATTGGCTGCCTACATTCTGAGGAAGTACACAATTAAATCTGAGTTATTACCAACCTAAACAGGTAACAAGTACACAGTACTTTGTTGAGTTGATATTTAACAGTGGTGTTTTTTTCCCTGGTAGTTTCTCTGTAATTGCATACTAATCACCTTAAGTAATGACACACTAAAATACTATAATTTACCATATGCTTACCAGGTAAATACTTAGTAATTAGTTTGTAGTTTCTCTGCATTTACATACTTGTTACCTGTGGTAATTACCAATAACCAACTATAACTTACCATATATTTACCAGGTAAATTCCTAGTAATTAGTTTGTAGTTTCTCTGCATTTACATACTTGTTACCTGTGGTAATTACCAATAACCAACTATAACTTACCATATATTTACCAGGTAAATTCCTAGTAATTAGGGGACTGTAAAAGGAAGGGTTACCGTTTAATTATCATGGACTTTTAGGTTGTTTTCACGTTTCCTGTCTTCCTTTGTTCAGTTTTCCCGCCACTCTTTAGGTGTCATGTTAACAGATATGATTGGTGTAACGATAACCAGCTGGAGTGCCCTCGAGAGCCACCAGAGGGCGCTCCACAATAGACTAGGATCACTTCCTCATAAACTACATTTCCCATCCTGCATCTACCTGGACTGATTACTTCATACACCTGCACTGCATTATTCACCTGCACTGTTCCTGATCACAGTCACACCTGATCCTCATTCTATGGACTATTTATGTCTCACACATTCTCACCCTCATGGCGAAGTCTTGTTTTACTGTTACTACATTTCTGAGCATTATTTACCCGTGTTTGATTCTTGTTTTGCTGACCTTGGACTGTTTCACCGTTTCCTGATCGTTTCTCTGCCTGGCCTGACTCGGATTGTTTATTGGACTCTGATTATTGCTGCCTGCCCTGACCTCTGCCTGTTATTTGGATATTCTCTGTTTCCTCCTTTGATCTGTTCGCTGTTGATGACCCTGCCTGTACGACTACTCTGTAAATAAACTGCATTTGGATCTTCACCTTCGAGTCTCGGAGCCGTTTCATAACAATTGGTTTTCAGTTCAGCTGTGTCATTAATTACCCTCGTTTGCCTTGCTATTTAAGTTGCTGTGTTTGTATCACCCATTGTCTGGTCAGGTTTACGCATATCGGTTGGTTTCATTTGATTATCTTGTTTTGTATTACCTTCTGAGTGGATTATTAAAGACATTATACCTGACCTTCATCGTGTTTCCTGCAACCGTTGGTGACAGTGTCAGACAAAAAGATCACCTTGTGAAAAATGTAGAATAAAATTTGACATACAATTTTGACCCCATTTAGTTTGGGGTTAAAAGAAGGGATTTCAGCTAGGTTCATTTTAGCAGCACATATTTTAATTTGAGATTAAAGAAAGAAAAAAAAATAGAAAGAAATGCAAAGATAAAATCTTTCATAACAGTTGATCACTAAACTCTAAAGTCTTAAGACTAGACTACCTCCTTTTTAATCCTTTTTTATACCAAGCTTCTCCAGTTTCTCATTTTTGCAGATATTCAAATTAGCCTGGCATCAAATACCAAACCCTTGGTGTGAAAAAGGTCTGCTAAACCTCTTTGTGTGGATCCAGTCAAATGTTGGACACAGACCTATACAGGCACGTTTCTTCGTGTTTCTCTACGACGGCTGTCTTGGAATGCAGCGGTGCAGTCTATCTCTATCTCACACACTCACTAGTAATTAAACACCTCAATGAACAGATTAAGAGTTTCCCCATTTGGAAATTTCATTACCATTGCTGTAATTGGATTCCAAATTTAATTAGCACTCCTCTGCGAAACAGCAGGTGATGTTGTGGCGGCAGTCAAAGCTGTCCAAGTACAGAGAGGTCATTGAAAGAGTTTGGCCACTGCCATCGCAGAGAATGTGGGATGTTACACCTGAGCTGATCATTTCTGACCTGTTGCTCATAGAGGTGTATAAGCATGTATGGTGATGGTACACCCCCATACTTAAAGGAAACATATAATGAATTATTTAATATGCATTATATCATGCGTTCAGAGCTTTAATGATAAGTTACGATTCTCATCCTCATGGTCATAACTGTAATTAATTTTAGCTTTAACAAATGCCACAGTTACAAGAAATATGGTACATTTCATAAGGGCAAGAGTACAAAATATAATCAAGAGCTTTAAAGTCTGGACCTTTATGAATTATGGACCAATCTTTCTCTAAAATGTGTTCTTTTCTAATAATGATGGATAGGGAAAACCTGGCTTTCTGATATCCAAAAAGATTACATAAATTATTAAGAGCCTGATCAAATGAAAATATCTGTTCAGAATAGGAAATATGCATATTCAATAGAAAAAAATGTTAGACTTCCTATGGCACTTTGAAGTAAAAAAGCCATATTTTTCATTAATCTCTATGTATGAATGTATGCAAGTATGTATATCAAGTATATATGTATGCACATAAATATATATATATATATTTTTTTTTTGCCTTGTGGGTTGCAAAAAGGTTGAATATGGCTGTCAAAGAAGAAGCTTGGAGAACAGTGACTACGTTTACAAGCTGTCAAATATCGGGTTATGGTCGGGT
Source organism: Abramis brama (assembly GCF_963993115.1). Classification (NCBI taxonomy): domain Eukaryota; kingdom Metazoa; phylum Chordata; class Actinopteri; order Cypriniformes; family Leuciscidae; genus Abramis; species Abramis brama. Next base: position 26,633,589 of record NC_139970.1, read on the forward strand.
TAAGGTCACTATTTGGGTTTCTGAAACATTCGGAATAACCCGTTTACATGCGTGAGCAGAGACAGTTACTCCTGTATACATGGAATTTGTAATCAATTGGCAATATCCCGATGTAAACGGCGACGCACGGTTAGCGTCTGGATGTATGGACAAGGACAACCTTAACGGTGCTGATCCACTTGTCCGACACGACTGTTGCGTGGTGTCGCGACCCCTCCCCACATTGGTACGTTGATGGGCGTTAACCGCTATGGGCGTGGTTTTGACCGAGCGGGAAATGTAGCGTATTAGAACAGAGGACCTGCGAGAGACTTCCCTCCGTCTCCATATGCTCTACTTCTATTGGATAGACGCGTCGCGTTTAACGGACTTCATTTGCATAAAGATGGGCATTGGCCAGCTTTTTGACGCGCAGCATTTTTTCAAATGAAGCGCCGCCTTCCCGGAATGCTTTGCGGGTGCGACAAGGTCGCTTGACGTCACCCATAGGAATATAGTGGAGCGCGGCGCGACAGAAGTGTCGCACGGACAAGTGGATCAGCACCGTAAGACGCAATATGCGTCATTTCCGATTCTTCTTCCTGTATCCAAAGACAACAACAACAGCAGCAGCACGCGGATAATGAATAGTTCGGGGCAGATAGCGATCGCCTTTGTTTGCGCTTTCCTCCTTGCTCCAAAAGTGTGGTGCTGTGCTGCGTCTCGCCATGTTTACCTCTACTTCTTGTTTACTTCCGGTATACTGCACGTGGGTTTTTGTATGCGCCGTCTCTACTCAAAAGACCAAGATTCCTTGCGAATAGAACATGCGCAGAACACAAATCAGTGACTACGTTTACATGCAGCCAATAACCAGTTCAAAACCGGGATATTAGCAATAACCCGATCGCGCACGGCCATGTAAACACCGGCAAAAACCCGAACATGCTCAAATCCCGGTTTTTAAAAACCCGGATATTATCCCTGGGGTACCCCTTTTCTAACCCGAATATTTGGTCATGTAAACGCGTATCGGCATATCCCCATCAAAAGGAACATTGATTTGTGTTCTGCGCATGTTCTATTCGCAAGGAATCTTGTTCTTTTGAGTAGAGACGGCGCATACAAAAATCCGCGTGCAGTATACCGGAAGTAAACAAGAAGTAGAGGTAAACATGGCGAGACGCAGCACAGCACCACACTTTTGGAGCGAGGAGGAAAGCGCAAACAAAGGCGATCGCTATCTGCCCCGAACTATTCATTATCCACGTGCTGCTGCTGTTGTTGTTGTCTTTGGATACAGGAAGAAGAATCGGAAATGACGCATATTGCGTCTTAAGGTTGTCCGTACGTCCAGACGCTAACCGTGCGTCGCCGTTGTAGCGTTTATACGCCCACGTATAAATATTATTAATTATTATTCATAACGAATTATGATCAATAATTAATAATTTAATTATTTTCAATTATTTACTGTAACAGAATCAATAATATGATAATTTACAGTTCATCCAATGAACAGAAAGCATAAACAATTATTAACTCTAGGAAATATAATATCTTCCTGGCCAAGAAAGAATAACCCCCTAACAGTAAATTAAGAAATAGGGTAACAGCATAGGTAACTTTTGATCGAAGTTCAAGACAATAAAATTTGATAAGCACATACACAAGCAATCTCTTTTCAAATACAAACAATACTTTATTGATTATATACTAACACGTACAGCTAATGTCTAACACAAACACACACACACGCACACACACACACACACACATTCATACGAGTTGCAGAAAGGAAGAGAGTGAGGAAAGAGTGGGTTTAAGAGTGAAAGGATGAAATCTCACGATTCCATAATGCACTTAGACATGACCTGAACGAACCATCAAACATTAATTTAACCCTTCCATCGTTTTAGGCAGGTTATTAAAGTTATATAAATACACCAGTTTAGCTTTCAGTCTGGAGGTTACTTGCTTGTCTTCTTGTTCCTTTTTGGGAATTCCCTTCGTTGCGTAACAGAGGGTTCCCCCGGGTTCGTTCGTCGGCTGTGGTCTCCTTGTGCATGGATAGATGGGGCGAGAACCAGTCACGTGTGGCTGGCGGTTGCTGATGGTTGAATGAGTCTTTGAAGTTGAAAGCGTGCGTTGCAGCCGCGAATCGTGGAACGAAACTTTGCAGCAAAACTTAACTTAAAACCGAGACTTTCAATCGGAAAATAAAGGAAGACTTAGAAAAGAAAAGAAGACTTAGACGAGAGTAGTAAGACGGCTTGAATGAAACTGTTTAACCCATGTTCTACAGATCTTGATTTGGGTTATTTCTGCTCGTTTGTTACATGGTACTAGTCTGCCGGAACTTAGAGAGCTTAGAGCTTTTAGAGCAGCGAGAGAGAGATTAGTTTTGGGTCTAAGGTTTTAACTAAAAGTTTGTCCCCCCTCCTGAAGAGAGCGGACCAATTAGACACTGGCTTTGTCTCATCGTAAATCTGGAGTGTTGGTGTGTTCTCTAACTTTTAAGCAGAGAGGACAGAGGCCACAGTTTAGACATGATTTCTAATTAAAAGAAGATCAAAACATATTACACCGATATCATTCAAGCCATCTTGCTAGTTGTGTTCGTAAGATAGCATTGATATGAAACAGTACACACTGTCATTCACACACCTAATAATTATAACAATTACATGAATTATATGGGATTAAAGCATATCTTATTAGAATATGCATATAAGTGGTGGAAACACACAGGATTATGTAGTTGCGTGATTGTTTGATTGTAAGTCCATTGAGAATTGTTCTTAAATGATTTTATGTAGTTTATTGGTAAGAATCAGTTCTCTGGTTTGAAGAGACAGAACACTGTTTGTTCTGTTCAGAGGTCTTAAGGAGGAGGGGTCAGGAATGCTGTGGTGTCATTTCTGAACCAATTTGTCTTTTAAAAACCCCCTCATATTGACAAGTTCTTCCTTTAGCTGGGCTCATAAAAGTTCTTAGTTGGGGGTTTTCGTTGGTTTGGTCATTAGAAGGGTCTTTTGCAGACTCTGTGGCGCCAGGATGGGTGACTTATGGCTCTGGACTGTGAGGACACTGTCTTTATCTTAACCAGTCCGTAGTTGGCCACAAAGCTAGCCATTGACCAGTTATTTAGTTAGTGTTGGGGGAGGCTCTTTTAAATAGCCAGAGTGATGAGGATCATTTGACGTTCTGAACCAATCTTCTGTTTTGTTCGGCAGGAAGTAGAGAGTTTGAATTAATTTTCTGGAAGAAAATTAGTCTGTGGTTGATTTCTTCTCATTGTCGTTACATATCCCCCCTTCGGTCGACGATGTGTTGAGTAGAAGACATCGGTGAACGCTGGAGAAATGGGTAGAGGAAGCAAACACAAACAGCAAACAACAAGACAACACCTCCATGACTGGTCACTTTACTGGTGCAGGGCATTAGATTACCTAGGCATAAACAGGTTCACTCTCTCAATATAGTTAATCACGTTGACTAAAGTTTAGTTCAATTTTAGGACGTTATCCTAATTTGTTTTGGGACGGTGATTAATTAATTTTGTGACTAAATTTGATTTGTTTGTTTTATTCTCTTCTAAATTGTTCTAGGTTTAGACCAATTTACCTTTCAATTTGTGATTCGAATGATGCAGGGAGTTCTCTGGCTCACATTCGTTTTGAGGTGACTTACAAATATTAGGCGTGGTGTGTCAATCCTATTATTGTGACCTTGACCCTTATGGGGCGGACAGGCATTTTACCTAATAAAAGAAGAAAAGGAAGGAAGGAAGAGGTAAAACAAAACAAAGCAGTTGAGTGTTCCTCCTGATATGAATTGTAACTACTGTTGCACAGCTAAGGTGTCAGGGATCATGATGTAATGATAGGTGTTCTCAGGTGTACTTGTTGGATGAGTAGTTAGTTGCCATGTTTCCTATGGTAAGTGTAGCTAAGTTGTTAAGCTAGTTTCTGAAGTTAGTTTCTACCTGTGGGGGAAAACATGTTTGTTGAATGTTTTGCACAGTAGAGGCGGTTAACTTCTGTATGTTAGTGAGTATGTTAGGGATGTTGTGTAGTGTATGTATGTATGTATTAGGGATGTATGCATGTATGTATGTATGGTCAGATCTGTTTCAGTCTGTTTTGCTCCCCCCTTTGCTTGATGGCTTAGCTTTGATGAGCTTGTTGCCTCTTTGCCTTGGAAAAGGGATCTTCTGTGATCTGCTGGGAGTCAAACCAGTAAGGCAGGAAGTTCTCTGGCAGACATTGGGAGGCAGTTTGGCATGGCTGGATGAAGCTGTGGTGCAAAACTTGGTCTCCGTTGTTGCATTCCTCCGATGATACCTTTTGGTTGTGACAGACTTTCTGACGTTCTGGGCTTACTGTTGTTTCTGTAGCACACATATGGTTCTTGAGTTTGGAGCTCGTTTGGTGGTTTCTTTATGAGTGATGGGTAGCCAGGATGGTGTTTTCTGGTACCTCTGGGTGTTTGTCAGTGGTTGACTGTGAGAGACCACTCTGTTCTGTGTTGTTGTAGAACAAGTGGTTGTCATCTTCATTATGAAGGTGCATCAGATGAATCAGTGGTCTTCCGTGTTCAGCCTGTTTTCTAAGAACACTTCCAGTCGCCTCATTAGTTGCTCCATATCTTCTGAGGGTAAACTGTCTTGTTCTTGGGCATACTCAGTGCTGTGCTTAACTGAGTTGTGCCGAGGTGGGTTTCCTGAGAAGCGTGGCTGGTCCCATGGCTTTTCCATGTGGTTGGTGTGGTATCTGTCATCAGCATGGGAATCACGTTCTCTGTGCTTCTTACGAAGAACTGTGGTGTTGTCATGCCACTGGTTGTCTTCCAGTGCAAGGCTTGTGTCTTGGCTGAAGGAGTTTGAAACTGTGGATGTTTTCAAACCTTTCTTTGAGGACATCTTCTGTTTGATGTGGGCCTTGTGCGTCAGGTCACGTAACTGTTGAATTGTCATTGTGTCTGCGCAGGCCTCGAGACCAAGATGATGACTTAATCCGGGGTGCAGGTTTCTCAGAAAGAGGTTTTTGAAGTTCACATCCTCTTCTTGTTCAGGTGAGTTATGTGCACCAAAGAAGGCTTGTCGAAAACGGTGGTAGTATGCTTGGGGAGTCTCGTGTCGACCTTGTTTGGTTTCCAAGGCGATTAACACACCGTGTTCTGACTCTGGGCCTATGAATTCTTTTATCAGTGTCTTACATAGCAGTTGGTAGTTTGACTTGACATGAGCAGGTTGTCGGTCTAGGAAGCTTCGTACCTCTGAACTGGATGTCGATCTGAGGAGGTAGAACCTGTCTCTGTCAGTCACATGAGGTCTCACCTCTAGGTGGAAGTTGATATCTCGGATGTAGGACTGGATGTCCGGGCATTCCGTGGAGTTCGGGTTGAACGGAGTGATATTCTTAACCAGCTTGTTGAGATCTTTAAAGGTCATCGCCGGTGCAGCTCTGGAGTCTGCCTGGATGAGCTCTCGTTGCTTGTTGGCAGTGAACGGTTCTGTGGTGAAGGCCTGTGACGTTTTGGGTTGTGGCCATTCACTTCTTTCACTGTATGGCAGTTCTTGGATGGAGGACTCTGTCCTGCTCGGCAGTGGTGATGCTGAGGGAGGTCTCTCCCTTCTTGGCTCTGGTTTCTGTTGGAAAATGTGCTGGAGTTCATCTCTGACCGCGTAGAGCTCGTCGTTGACGTCATCTCGCTGTTGGGTCAGATGGTTGATTTCAGCATTGCACCTTTCCAGGTGGTCTTTCAGAGCATTAATTTCAGAGTTCTTATCTTCAATGTCAGCTTTAGCTTTCTCTAGCTGATGTTCAGCAGACTGGAGTTGGTTTACCAGGTGTTTCTGGACAGTCTTTAATTCTTGTTTGTCACTTTCAGTGGCTGCAAGGGCTTCTTGGAGCTTGTCAACTTGTTTCTTTGTTTCTTGCTCCACTTCGTCAGGCACTTGAGCTTTCGCTTTGAGCTGGTCTGTGCAGCGTTGGGTGTGCATCAGCTCCCTCAGGAACTCAGTGGTCTGACGCTTGAAGTCGTCCTGGACTTTCACTTCCAGCTTGTCCATGCGGCTCTGGGCACGTGTCAGCTCCTCCCGAAGGTGGGTGATGTGCTTGTCGCTTAGTGTCAGCTGGGCTGTGAAGGCATTGCTTAGGGAACAGATAATCTTGGTTAGTTCCACGTGGTTGTGGTTTTGATTCTGGCTTGAATCATGTGTCAGGAATCTTCTCAGAATTATGATTATTATTAAAAATAATAACAGTTCAATTGTCTTTGGTGTGAGGCAGTCCGTAATGCCTCTGAGCCAGGCGTCCACGTCGGTGGGGTTTGTCGTCCACGGCATGTTGGCACGCTGGGGTGAAGAGACTGACACAGATCTGTGTGGGGTGTAAGCCTATGTGGTTGAACAGCTAAGTGTCGTTTCAGTGACTGTACAACAATAGTGAAGTGTTGTAATGTCTAAGTGTTGGTCTCAGTGTAGACAGGTAGGCTAGTGATGTGGAAACTTTGTCACTCAACTAAGTGAGAGAAAGAGAGAGAAAAGGTTAAAACAAATCTCAATTGCAAGGATTTTTTTTTTTTTTTTCAGTGGGAGAAATATTTTTATAAATATTTCCTATCAATGAAAAACTGGTTTAAACTCGTGATGTTTCACTCAACTGAGAAAGGGGAAAAGAGAGAGAGGTTAAAACCAATTTCACTAAAACAAGAAAGAAAATTCTTAAGTAGGAGAAATATTATTTTTCTCATAAATGCTGCCTATCGGTGAGAATCTGTTTCCAGAAAGGTAAACAATATTATTGTTTATGTTTACAAGGAAAAATAATACAATAATAATGCTGATACCTTTTTCCGAGTTTTACAGGATTGACACCACACACCGTCAGTTGGACTGCTTACAGCTGGGATGCTATGAAGGCGACAGTTGCTCAACACTTGTCTCTGTTAATTTATCTTGGATAAGATGTTAAATTGTAAATTGTGTTTACAAAACAGAGAGAGTATGGAGAACAAGAGAGGGTTTGATTACAAATCAAATACCTATTAATTGTTTTCTTTCGAAAAATTATCTTTCTCTTTCTTTAGACTCGATTGATGGTTCTTCCAGGTTTGTTTCCTACAAATGTGAAGAAAGGGGATGGAATAAAGCAGGACAGAACAGGAAAGACGTGTAAAGAAGGAAGAGGAAGGAGTGAAAGGAGATTGGGTCCACAAATGGCTCTGAAGCCTTTGTGTCGAACTACGAGTGTAGAATTGATAGTTGCCAACAACTAAACATTCAAAAATAAAACTTTGTAAGAGAGGGTTATCTCTGATTTATTTGACACTTGTAGTGAGATACCAATGTCTCCTATTGAGGCTCAGGTGTGTTACTCCCAAGCTTTCAAAGTTCAAAAATGTATTCACCTGAAGTGATTAAATCTAAAAGAGAATTTTAGAAATTAGGAAAAATTATGAAATTAGATTTATTAAAAATAAATCGAGAAATCATTAGAAATTACCTGTTTAGGAAAATAGAATTTAAACCCTTTTTAAATCAAATTAAAATTTGACAATTAATAATCATAAACCAGTATTTTCTTTTCAAGTAAAATGCAGGTAAATGAAATTAATAATTGTGAACCAAAATTTCCTTTTCGCAGAAAAATATGGGTAAAGTATAATATGAGACAGGTCAAATAGGAAAGAAGAAAAGACCAACAGGTGTAAACATCAAGGTGTTTAAATGGTTAAATCCCTTTAACGTTGTTCAAACAGACACTGTATTTAACCACTGTCAATGACAACCGTAAATAATGCTTAAGGCTTTAGTATAGGTTAGGCCTCAATGTAAACAACTACCTAGCTTAGCTTTAGCTTAGCTTAGCTTAGCCACAAATGGGTTTGTTTCAGTTTGTTTACACTGTGGCCAGACGGGCTTTGCTGTGGGGTCCGAGTTCCCCCGGAAGCGTTGGTTAAGACTTCCGTGTCACGATTGTAACTATGGCGACAAAACAAACTCTAGTGGGCGAACTTGTGAATTGCAGCTCGTAAACAGTAATGCATGTTAAGTTACATGAAATTTCGGCACATTTCAAACAATGTTCAAAGAATATGCACGTCGATCATATTATATGAAATGTCGGCGCATTTCAAAAATACAAATAAAGGACACCACTCGTAGCTGTTTTTACGACGTGGGGCTTCACTCGGTTGTTTAAGAGTGATTAACTTTAAAGGACAGCTTTGTGCTGTAATAGATGGAACAAACGATCTCGGCGGATCGTCTCTGTGCAATGTTATCTGAGCACGCAAAAACAACAGGGTTTTTAACTGTTGGTTGAGTTTCAACGTCAAGCTTTACTTGAACACAACTTTAAATAATTCCTATTCAACTACACTCGGACATACGCAGTGTTTACACGAGAATTAATTGAACAGACACAGATAAGCTTATAGTTTATCACGGGGATTGCCGTGGGACACGCACAGACAACCTGATAAATAAAGACTAATCTGTGAGGAGAATATTCGTCCCAGTGGAACACGCACTGAGTCAAAGGACTTTTATGAGGAACACGCTCATTCGTCCTTTACAGGGTTATTTTAATTACTGCAGTTTTAATTTCATTCAGCTCTCTGACTGATACAAACACACATAACGTTATAGCTATTTGAAAGACTCTGGAACACGCAGATGTCTTAAGCTATAATTAAAGTATTTCAGAATCGAGGGACACGCTCAATTGTTACCTTGTCGTTGTGTGAGATCTTATATCTTGGGTTATTTTACTGCAGTTTAAAATAAAATAAAAATAGGCAGGCAGCCTAGACTAGAGTAACAGCTCTCTGTGTATTCACTCAGCAGACAGTCATTCAAACAGAGCGCGCGGCGCGCGCTGCATACGTCACACACAGACTCAGAGGTCCGGATCTCTCTCGAAAAGATAATTACTTCGTATATGCTTACAATTTTAGGTTAAACTTCCCGCATTCGTCTCCACCATAAATGTAGCGTTTATACGCCCACGTATAAATATTATTAATTATTATTCATAACGAATTATGATCAATAATTAATAATTTAATTATTTTCAATTATTTACTGTAACAGAATCAATAATATGATAATTTACAGTTCATCCAATGAACAGAAAGCATAAACAATTATTAACTCTAGGAAATATAATATCTTCCTGGCCAAGAAAGAATAACCCCCTAACAGTAAATTAAGAAATAGGGTAACAGCATAGGTAACTTTTGATCGAAGTTCAAGACAATAAAATTTGATAAGCACATACACAAGCAATCTCTTTTCAAATACAAACAATACTTTATTGATTATATACTAACACGTACAGCTAATGTCTAACACAAACACACACACACGCACACACACACACACACACATTCATACGAGTTGCAGAAAGGAAGAGAGTGAGGAAAGAGTGGGTTTAAGAGTGAAAGGATGAAATCTCACGATTCCATAATGCACTTAGACATGACCTGAACGAACCATCAAACATTAATTTAACCCTTCCATCGTTTTAGGCAGGTTATTAAAGTTATATAAATACACCAGTTTAGCTTTCAGTCTGGAGGTTACTTGCTTGTCTTCTTGTTCCTTTTTGGGAATTCCCTTCGTTGCGTAACAGAGGGTTCCCCCGGGTTCGTTCGTCGGCTGTGGTCTCCTTGTGCATGGATAGATGGGGCGAGAACCAGTCACGTGTGGCTGGCGGTTGCTGATGGTTGAATGAGTCTTTGAAGTTGAAAGCGTGCGTTGCAGCCGCGAATCGTGGAACGAAACTTTGCAGCAAAACTTAACTTAAAACCGAGACTTTCAATCGGAAAATAAAGGAAGACTTAGAAAAGAAAAGAAGACTTAGACGAGAGTAGTAAGACGGCTTGAATGAAACTGTTTAACCCATGTTCTACAGATCTTGATTTGGGTTATTTCTGCTCGTTTGTTACATGGTACTAGTCTGCCGGAACTTAGAGAGCTTAGAGCTTTTAGAGCAGCGAGAGAGAGATTAGTTTTGGGTCTAAGGTTTTAACTAAAAGTTTGTCCCCCCTCCTGAAGAGAGCGGACCAATTAGACACTGGCTTTGTCTCATCGTAAATCTGGAGTGTTGGTGTGTTCTCTAACTTTTAAGCAGAGAGGACAGAGGCCACAGTTTAGACATGATTTCTAATTAAAAGAAGATCAAAACATATTACACCGATATCATTCAAGCCATCTTGCTAGTTGTGTTCGTAAGATAGCATTGATATGAAACAGTACACACTGTCATTCACACACCTAATAATTATAACAATTACATGAATTATATGGGATTAAAGCATATCTTATTAGAATATGCATATAAGTGGTGGAAACACACAGGATTATGTAGTTGCGTGATTGTTTGATTGTAAGTCCATTGAGAATTGTTCTTAAATGATTTTATGTAGTTTATTGGTAAGAATCAGTTCTCTGGTTTGAAGAGACAGAACACTGTTTGTTCTGTTCAGAGGTCTTAAGGAGGAGGGGTCAGGAATGCTGTGGTGTCATTTCTGAACCAATTTGTCTTTTAAAAACCCCCTCATATTGACAAGTTCTTCCTTTAGCTGGGCTCATAAAAGTTCTTAGTTGGGGGTTTTCGTTGGTTTGGTCATTAGAAGGGTCTTTTGCAGACTCTGTGGCGCCAGGATGGGTGACTTATGGCTCTGGACTGTGAGGACACTGTCTTTATCTTAACCAGTCCGTAGTTGGCCACAAAGCTAGCCATTGACCAGTTATTTAGTTAGTGTTGGGGGAGGCTCTTTTAAATAGCCAGAGTGATGAGGATCATTTGACGTTCTGAACCAATCTTCTGTTTTGTTCGGCAGGAAGTAGAGAGTTTGAATTAATTTTCTGGAAGAAAATTAGTCTGTGGTTGATTTCTTCTCATTGTCGTTACACCGTTTACATCGGGATATTGCCAATTGATTACAAATTCCATGTAAACAGGAGTAACTCTCTCTGCTCACGCATGTAAACGGGTTATTCCGAATGTTTCAGAAACCCAAATAGTGACCTTAACCCGACCATAACCCGATATTTGACAGCTTGTAAACGTAGTCAATGTTCCTTATGATGGGGATATGCCGATACGCGTTTACATGACCAAATATTCGGGTTAGAAAAGGGGTACCCCAGGGATCATATCCGGGTTTTTAAAAACCGGGATATGAGCATATTCGGGTTTTTGCCGGTGTTTACATGGCCGTGCGCGACCGGGTTATTGCTAATATCCCGGTTTTGAACGGGTTATTGGCTGCATGTAAACGTAGTCAGTGTAATTGCATAATCTACCAGCAGGGGCTAACTGGACCCATGCTAACCACCCCTTGGTCTTGGCTCAGTCAACCCTAATTTGATGGGATGTCCTTTATTTCCAATGAACATTCTAAGAACATTTCCCAATAAATATCTCAATGACTTGTTATCACTACTGAGTGCCAGGAGTAATTTACAAAGAAAACCCCTCTAGAAAACCATGCATATTGGTGGTGGCCCTCTGTGATCAGGGTAATAAATTAAATCTACAATATATGGTGAAGCGTTGTCAAAGTAAATCCAACACACGCTGAGGCAGGATGACAGAGATAAAAGAACTATCGGTTTCACTTTATTTTGATGGTCCCTTTAACACATTCTATACTATTCTATACTATAAGTAACGTTGCACCTACATGTCTACTAACTCTCATCAGAGTATTAGTAGAGTGTCAGCGTTATGTCTGCTCTTTGTTAGTCTGTTGTCCAAGTAAAAAAAAAAAAAAAGGATCATGTAAAATGTAATTTCAATTTTAAGACACATGAAGCTTTACAATTCTCTACACACTCAGACCTCAACACATGGTACATGATACAAGAGGACAAGGATGACAATCAAATAGGTGGTCATAGAGTAACAAATACATCTTGACATCACAAGACAAGAAGTTAATAAACTTGACATCAAAAATCAACAACTGCAATGTTAATAAAACTGTCAAACAGACAAACAATGCATAATGTATTCATGCACCAGTGTATGCAGGGAACATAAGACTCAAACCAATAATCTACTTTTTTTTTTTTTTTTTGAATTTTAGAGATTGACACTCATAATTACAATTTATTCTGATTCTCACATTACTTTGGATCAAAATTGTACTGTCAAACTAAGCAATCTCTGGTTGAGAGATTTTTCTAGTTAAAAAAAAAAATAAAAAATGGGTAACACTTTATTTTGATGGTCCCTTTTGAACATTCTGTTGACTATAAGTAACTTTGCAACTACATGTCAACTAACTCTCATTAGAGTATTAGTGTACTGTCTGCTTAATACCTGATAACTCTTTATTGTGATTGCCCTCCAACAGACACTCTACTGACTATAAGTAACTTTGCAACTACATGTCAACTTATTCTAACCCTAACCCTACCAGTCTACTAATACTCTACTAATACTCTAATGAGAGTTAGTAGACATGTACAGTGCTATGCATAAGTTTAGACACCCATGCTAAAGTTGACTAAAAAGAGGAATAAAAAATCATCTTTTGGAAATTGAACTTAATGCCTTAATTAAAAAAATTAGGAAAAATCCAACCTTTAAGGACACCAATTTTCTTTGTGAATGAATAATGTATCGTAAATAAATAAATGTTCTTCCTTAAAATACAGGGTGCATAAGTCTGGACACCCCTATGTTAAATTCCCATAGAGGCAGGCAGATTTTTATTTTTAAAGGCCAGTTACTTCATAGATCCAGGATACTATGCATCCTGATAAAGTTCCCTTGGCCTTTGGAATTAAAATAGCCCCACATCATCACATAGCCTTCACCATACCTAGAGATTGGCATGGAGTACTTTCCATAAGATCATCTCTCAATGCAAATCAAACCAGCTATTAGGCTAACTGAAATAAAACCATGCCAATCTCTAGAAGTAACTGGCCTTTAAAAATAAAAATCTGCCTGCCTCTATGGGAATTTAACATAGGGGTGTCCAGACTTATGCACCCTGTATTTTAAGGAAGAACATTTATTTATTTATTTACGATACATTATTCATTCACAAAGAAAATTGGTGTCCTTAAAGGTTGGATTTTTCCTATTGTTTTTTAATTAAGGCATTAAGTTCAATTTCCAAAAGATGATTTTTTATTCCTCTTTTTAGTCAACTTTAGCATGGGTGTCTAATCTTATGCATAGCACTGTAGGTGCAATGTTACTTCTAGACAACAGAATGTGTTAAAGGGACCATCAAAATACAGTGAAACCAAAAAATGTCATTATGTTCTTAGACCTGTGTGAATTTCACACAAGCTGCAAACGAATGAAGAGCGCTATTGATCAAACAGGCTCATTTTTGCAGGCCCTGGAGGTGTGAGCTGAAAACCACCAGGGATATCAATGAAAGCCCCAGCAAATGACATGAAGATAAAAATGTGAACACATAGAATCAGTGGGTGATAAACAAACAGTCATTCTGAGCTGTTCCACAGTCCTGTATTGTATGAGGGGAATTCACTGAGAACACATAGAACCGTGTACTAAATAAATTAGCATCGTATGGACTACAACTACCACGGCCCTGTCCCAAATTGCACACTTCATGTGCACTTGCATCTTCTGGACTTACAATGGCCACTGCGTGCACATGTCTGTAAAGTCCACAAGACTGTAGCGTGTCCCGTTTGTCATTTTTGGTTTCAGAAGGGTGCTCCTTCATGAGTAATATATGCCCTTGATATACACCCTCCACAGCAGACTTCTACCTGACAGTCAAAGCAGCAGTAAGTTATGAAAGTGTGGACTTGGAAGAAGAATGCAAGAGCTTAGGGTTCCATTTGGGACGGGAGCACAAGTTTGCATACTTGACAAAACAGACAACTTCATTAGTCCTTATGCAGTAACTTGTTCGCAGCTTTAAAATTCAGGAATGACTGTGTGTCATTTAGAAATGTGCCGGTATTCGGTAATGCGATAAACCGCGGTAATGAATATGCACGATATTGTTATCACGGGCACTTCAAAATACCGTGAAAAATAATAGATCAGAATGTAGATTTATAGAATGCGCATTAGCTTATTTTGCATCAACCACTTAAACAAACACTGCGTATAGCGATCTTCGCCCGTGACGTCATGACGCGGTTACGTGCGCTCTGGTTGGCAGAAGAAAAGTAATGGCCGCTTGCTGCGCAGCGCAAACACAGAAGAAAAATGGTTGTATCGTGCTGTGTGATCGGCTGTGTTAACAGGTTCGATAAGAGTAACCCCAAGAGCTTATACCGCGTACCTAAACAGCCTGAATCAAGAAGAAAGCTTTGGATTTCTGCAATTAGGCGTCTAGAACCCAGCGGAAAACAATGGGAGCCAGCGGACCACGATCACGTCTGCTACCTACATTTTCTCACGGGTATGTGCATTTTGCGTTAAAAATTAAAACTAATTTTGTAAATAAATGTTACTAGTAAGTTATATCGCATTGATGGGTTAATTAATGAATGAATAACTGTACAAAATACCTCAGAACACGTGTCAAAGTCAAAGTCTTTGTTTACATAACTTTTTGTGTGCATGCTAGTGTGACTGAGCAATGGACTTCATACAATTCCAGGTCCATCTGATATCTATCAGCATGACAGTTGTTTGAGAAAAATGGCTAAACTTAGACTGGAGAACCAACAACTTTACTCTGAAATGGAGAGACTTCAATCTGAGAACGCAGATCTCAAAGGGAAATTGGGACAGGTGTGTTTCGAGGAGCAAGTGACCCAGAGTGACCGCAGGCTGCTGTTTCATACTGGACTTCCATCTATGGCTTTGTTTCAGTGGATTCTTTCATATGTAACCAGCGACCTGCCAACAAGCAAAGTCATGTCATCTAAGAGTGTTCTTTTGTGCATATTAATGAAGTTAAGACTAAATTTACAACACCAGGACTTGGCTTATCGTTTCAGGGTTTCTCTCACTACAGTTTCAGATATTATTAATCAAGGTCTACCTATATTAGCCAAAAAATTGTGCTTTCTAATTCAGTGGCCAGAGAAAGAAAACCTGATACAGAACATGCCCTGTGTGTTTAAAGCATCATATCCAAAGTGTTGCAGTATTATTGACTGCTTTGAAGTTTATATTCAGCAACCTGGACAACTTACAGCAAGGGCACAGACATGGTCCAATTATAAACACCATAACACCATAAAGTTGTTAGTGTCCATTACACCAACAGGTGCAATATCCTTTGTCTCAAAAGCATTTGGTGGGAGGACATCCGACAAAGTGATAACACTTCGGAGTGGATTTCTTGACAAGCTTCAGTATGGGGACCAAGTGATGGCAGACCGAGGCTTCCTGATTGCTGAGGAGTTAGCGAATCATGGAGCAACTCTAGTCATTCCTGCCTTTACCAGCGGGAAAACTCAGCTTAGTGCAAGAGATGTGGAACAGACCAGGAAGATTGCCCATGTACGGATACATGTCGAGAGAGCAATTGAGAGGATAAAAAACTTTCACATATTAAGTACAAGCATGAGTATGCATATGGTTCCACACGCTGACAGCATTGTGACTATTTGTGCTGCAGTATGCAATCTACAGCCAAAGTTGGTGGCATGACTTTACAATGATTTGAATGGTCTGTGCCATTGCCTGAAATAAATGAAAATTATGATGATGATTAGTCATATTGTTTGTTATAGGGCTGAAACGGTGAATCGAGCTAATCAGTTGACAATAAAGCTTTGATTATAATTTCACTGCCTCGATTAAATCGGTTAATTTAAATTATGACTTAAAACCATGGGAAATTGTAGTGCGTGAGCGCAGGGAACATACTGCAATTGTAAATTTCAAAAACAAACCAATTTTGCAATTTACACATTTTATTTCACGCTTAAACTCCTTATTTGTATTAACAATGAATCATATTCTTTTCATATTTAATATACATTTAAGGATGTTTACATGTCATTTAGTTTGTCTTAGTGTTGGGTCCGAGTCCACCATGGTCGAGTCCGAGTCGAGTCCAAGTCCTTAACAATCGAGTCCGAGTCCAAGTCCGAGTCCAAAGAGGGCCGAGTCGCACTTGAGTCCGAGTCCTTAACATCCGAGTCCGAGTCGAGTCCGGCCGAGTCCACAAAGATTTAAATAGTTTTAAATTGACCTTTCACAAAGTCCCACCCCTCGAACTGTCGCTACGTCCGACAAGCCATTCCACTCTCACTCCACATGCTCTCACACAGTGAAATATATATTGCGGAGCAAAGAGGACACTGACAATGCGCCAACAGACAAGACAAGGATACTTCTGGTATGAAATAAAGTCTCAGCTTTCAAATTTTGTAATTTTTATGAAATTAAAACAATACACACCGTTTTGTGGTGCTTTAATATAGGCCTCAACTCAAGCAACACATGAACTGATAATATCTTCTAGTTATAGCACGAATTAAACATGAATGAACATCAGAACTGCAAAAAGAATTCAATACACAGCATTTTTCAAGTTCAAGTCCAATGACTAATCTACTATCTGGTTTGGTTTGTTTGTCGGACAAAAATGGCAGGTATCTGCATTATGATTGGTCAGATCGCATGTCAATCAAATTCCAGTGAAAGGTCTCAACACTGAGCTCTTAAATTAATATGTTAAACCTTACAAAATGATTCCAATGTATAGTTACAGTCATACGTTTACCTATCGTACATCTTTCAGATTCTGCAAGGTAATGCTCAAGAATATAACACGATGCATTAAGAGCCAGGAGTAAACTTTTGAGCAAGATGACGTTGATTTTTTAATTTTTATTTATTTTGATTATCTTATTTTGTTTTACATGCTAATATCTTATTTAGCCTCTAAATGGCAGGACTAAATTAATTAATGAATTTTTAAATAAAATAAGAGCAATTTACACCAATGATCCAGTTCAAAAATGTACACCCCCTGGCTCCTAATGGTTGCTTCCTTCTTGAGCATCACTAAATGTTTGCAGGGTTTGTAATAGTTGTGTATGAGTCCATCAGTTGTCTTCAGTGTGACAAGATGGATCTCACAATTATAGTCACTGCTAGTAAGGAGTCAAATATGCAGAAGATGCTGGAAAAGCAAAGAATGTGCAGGAGCTGGAGAATTTTTCCTCATGAACAACCATTTAAAAACAAAACAAAAAAAACTTGTGGATCATTCAGGTAATTAAACACAATATTAAAATCAAGCCTATGTAATTTGTATTGTATTTTGTGTTTGTATTTTTTCTTGTGGACTAGGCTATTAAACATCCATTATGTGAAAAATATTTTTCAGGGCAGTAATAAATAGAAACAATGTTTTTATGATCATCCTCATTAAAAAATAAATAAATATTACATTTTGGAGATTCTGCAAGGTGTATGTAAACTTATGACTAAAGTGTAGGCTAAATCAATGTAACAAAAATCATAACATTATTAGACGCCAAAATGTTGCTTTGGTTATCACGTTCTCATGTTGCTATGGTTACTGTGTCAATCATCGCAATTTCATGACTCACAGGACTAAAATTCTGCGGATTCTCTCCCACATTTAAATGCAGTTATCACTCTTTTTAATTTACAGTGTGAACGTAACCACTGGTCCTCTACAAGCATGAAAAAATATATTATTTAGATTGTCAATAGCGCTCACTTTAAGCCATCACTTACTTACCGCGTTCTGCACTCTCACTGAAACTCTCGTCATAAACTCTGAAGTTGTCCGCACTGCACAGCGAATCTCTTATTTATATCGCGTCAAGACTTTGTTGTTTATGAGGAGATTTGCGAAAGGATAAAGCTCGCGCTGATTCTACGTTTTGAGCGACTTCTCCGCATGGTGACTCAAAACGCCTCTGATTGGCCACTGTGTTCATGCGCTTAATATACATATCTGTGATTGGCTACAATGCTCAACACTGACACAACACAATGTAAGCAATTTCGTTTCGTTTCGTTTTTGAATAATATTGTGTCCTCCAGTGCCCGGACTCGACTGTACTCGGCAAATTTTCCGAGTCTAAAATGTCCGAGTCCGTGTCAAGTCCGAGTACAAATTCATCCGAGTGCGTGACAAGTCCGAGTTCATTCAAAATTGGACTCGAGTCCGGACTCGAGTCCGAGTCCGAGTTCGAGTACCCCAACTCTAGTTTGTCTGACACTGCAGCTTTATATGAATAAGCACCCAATACTACAAAAGTAATTACAAGAACAACATTTTATTTTAGTGTCTCTAGAAAATGCAAATGAAATTACCGGTAAGCATATGAACACAAGATAGATCTTGAGCTTTATCAGAAATAGTGAGACCTCAGTGTCAACAATAAAGTGCAGTAAAAGTTATTTGACAAAGAATTAGCATATGCTGACAAAACACAGGTAGACTGCTGCGACATGTTTTGGTTCTTTCTGCCAACCAGTTCGCGCCCACGCCCATATCGTGACGTCACATTTGACTCCGGCGAACATCGCTATATGCTGCGCGAAACACGTGCGCACTCTGACGTAAACAATCCCCACATGTAGAAGCACTGTGTGCGGCGCAGTGCGCACTCTAGTCTAATGTAATGAATGCTCACATGGAGAAGAAGCATGGCGGAAGGAGGAACGCTGCCGACGATTTATCCCCCTTCTAAAAGCAGGGCTGTCAACTCTACACATTCAGCGTGAGACTCACGTACGCAATTTACACTTTTCACACGCTCTCGCACACACATCCATTTTCTCACGCAGAGAAAAATCACGGAGCAAAGAGGACACTGACACCCGACAGACTAGACAGAGCAGGTTACTTTTGATATGAAAAAAATTCTCAGCTCTCATGTTCTGTCCATTTTATTACGAAATTCAGGCAATAAATACCGTTTTGGCGCTTGTAAATGTGAGGTGACCGATCACTGTAGCGCCTTCAAGTAAACCGCTCATCTGTTACTTTTTATTTAAGGATACAGTACAACTTACCGAAAGGTATTTATGCCTTATACCGATCCATCGTGTTTTTCAACCATGGAAAGAGGTCAATAAAAGTGCAGGTGAACAATTATGTCACAGAACGTTACATTTACCTCGGGAAAGCCATTTAATGACCAACACGTTAGTTGACTAGAAAAAATAGCTATAGAGATGAGTATTTTGCTAAATATGTGCACTATATTACATTTGTATTATATTTTTACTTGTGTCATAATTGTTATTATAATGAAAACCAAATTATATTTAATTTAATTTGTTAATTTTTAACCTTTAATAATACCAGCTGACAGGGCTCTCTGTATGTTTACAGCATTATGTGAGATATATTTATCCATCCGTTTCTCTTGAGCAATTAAAATATCGTGATAATACCGTGTACCGTGATAAAAGCTCAATCAATTAATCACAGCATGAAAATTTGATACCGGCACAAGCCTAGTGTCATTGATGTCGTAAACCTTAGAAAGCCCTTATTTTACACAATAATAGAAAACGTCACAGGTTATGCATGTAACCATGATTCCCTGAGAAGTGGAACGAGACACTGCGTCTCCTAGAGAGTGCTATGGGGAATGCCTACAGCATGACCCATGTCTGAAGCATGAGTCCAAACACAACAATGAACTTGACATGGGCAGGCAGCAGCCTATGGCGTCACTACTGGTGCGACAGTGAGTATAAAAGGGCACCTGTGAAATACGTCATTCTCTTTCTTATCTGAAGAAGACGTTCGGCCAACAGCTTGACACAATATCGGGCGGAGCTCCGGGGAGCGGAGGCCTTTAACAGAACAACTCTCTATAGTGAGAGGAGGCCTAGTGACGTTCCCAACCCAAGAGTACCAAGGAGGTTCACAGAGAACCTGCCACTCAGTACCACTGCCTAGCTGAGCTCAAAGAACGGAGGCATCAGCATGACGACTCCCTAAAGCCTAACAGGGTGATATGGCCAGCAGCCTTTTCACCCTGTAGCCCAAGACTGGCTTCCCACTGAAGCTAAGGGCTAAGAACCTCCTGGGAAAACTAGGTAGCTGCTGGAAGAAGTGTTAATGAGGCCAGCAGGGGGTGCTCACCCTGTGATCTGTATGAGTCCTAACGTCCCAGTATAGTGATAGGGACACTATACAGTCAAAAAGCACCGTCCTTCAGTTGAGATGTTAAACCCAGGTCCTGACTCTCTGTGGTCATTAAAAATCCCAGGATGTCCTTCGAAAAAAGAGTAGGGGTTTAACCCATTGGCCTTTATCAAAAATGGCCACCTAATCATTTCCATATACTGACTGACTTCATCACCATGTCTCCTCTCCATTAATAAGCTGGTGTGTGGTGGGCATTCTGGCGCACTATGGTCGTATCATCCAGGTGGATGCTGCACATTGGTGGTGGTTGAGGAGATTCCCCCCTTCTATGTAAAGCGCTTTGAGTGCCAAAAAAAGAGCTATATAAATGTAACAAATTATTATTATTATTAACTACGTTCCACCCTCAGGACAGCTTCCAAGGAGTCTAACAGAGAGCCTACAACTCAGAAACTGCTATTCAAGCGGAGCTCTAAGGAGCAGAGGCCTCAAAGGATGACTCTTTATAGCGAGAGGAGCCTAGCAACGCTTAATTAAAGGCAGTAGCGAAACAGGCTCAGGAAAGCCTAACAATGGCACTACTGCCTAGTCAAACTCGAAGGACAGAGGCTTCAGCATGACAACTCTCCAAAGCGAGAGGAGGCCTACTATGCCCAACGCTAATACTACCCATCAGGGAGGCGCACATAGCGCCTATAAACTTGATACCACTGCCCAGGCAGAGCTCTGAGGAGTTGAGTAGTCAAGGAGGCTAACAACTTGACACTACTGCCTGGCTGAGCTCTAAGGACGGAGGCCTCTGCATAATGACTTTCTAAAGCGAGAGGAGACCTACTATGCCCTACACTCGAGACAACTTCCCAAGGAGGCTCACAGAGAGCCTAACAACTCGGAAATGCTATCCCCACAGAGCTCTAGAAAGCGGAGGCCTCAGAAGGATGACAGGCTTCACAAAACCTAACAACCCAGATATACGCTATTCAGGCGGAGCTCTAAGTGAGCGGAAGCTTCATAAGAGAACTCAATTGCGAGAGGAGGACTAACGATGTTTGCTTCTGAAAGCAGTGGCCAAGAAGGCTCACATATACCCCTTTTCCACCAAGGCACTTTGAGTGCTGGTTCAGAGCCAGAGCCTAGTTTCAAATCAGTTCTTTGTCTTTCGACACCCAAAGCACAAGCTCTGAACCAGGAAAAGTGGTTCTTAAGTAGCACCAAAACATTGCTGGTCTAGAAGTAAGAACCGCTTGCGTCAGGGGCCGGGGGCGGGGTTACCATGACAAAACAAGACGAACAGAAACTTGTGACCACCATTTTTTAAATAGCAGCTAATGGAGCTAATAGCAGCTTGATTGTAATGTCCATCTATGCAAGTTACGGCGAGCTACATGAACACACAGGATTCGCTGTGTTTGGATGCCGATGTAGGTTCGCAAAGCCATAAGCATCAATAGCAATGCAACGACTGCCATTGTTGATGGAAGGCTTGTTCGAGATGCATCGGGCGGCGCGGACCGATCGGAGCTGCGGGAGTGTTTGGAGAGCATACGACTCCTTGTGCTTTTGGATCGCTTTCACAGTGCTTTGATGTCATGCGCCGATCGGTCTGCGAGAAGCCGAACCATCTCGAACAAGCCTGGTGTGTTTGTGTATGGCGCTGCCACGCTAGCGTTGCTGGGCAACATGAGATGTATACAGTGACATAAGATCTGGCTCTGTGGTGGCTCTCTGGCCTGTGGAAAGGCAAACCGGTTCTTAGAAAGCTCGTCAGTCGAACCAACTCCGAACTGGCAATAGCTCTGGCTCTGAACTAGCACCCGGTTCATGCTGGTGGAAAAGGGGTAATAGAGCCCAAACTCAGCTCTACTGCCTGCCGAGTTCTGGGGATGGAGGCCGGAATATGGTGACTCTCTAAAGTGAGAGGAGGCCTATCGGCGCCCTATGCTCAGAACAGCATACCAAGGAGGCTTCGCAAAGCCTAACAGCTTGGAAGCGATCAATCCATAATATAACCGGTAGAGCTTCTTGAGTAGCCTATAACCGATCAAAAGGCTTGTAGTTGTCAGTAAACATTGCAAAATAATGTTTAAAGTTTTTTAAAAGTTATTAAAAATCCCACAGAATGTCCATTTCCATTCCACTGCACTACTTTTCTATTCTTTTTCTATGTAAACATGCGCTTGAAGTACATGTTTGACCATTGCGCTCGCATCTTGCTCTGCAATGTTTTGTTTATGCTTGTAAAGCTCCTTCACTGAGCGCTCATTTTCAGCGTTGCCATGTCCACTTATTATAGGCATTCCTGGGGCTTGTTATTTTTCCATATTAATAGGTGAAGTGACAACTTTGTTCAGCTGGAATGTGTACATGGCATTTGTGCCAGTGTCATAGTTCTTTGAACGGAGAAAAGACAGCTGTTAAAGCCATCAAAATGCTTGTGCAACAGGGGTGGACAGAGGGGTGGCCAAGCTTCAATCAGGGGTGGCACTGGCCACCCATGGCCCCTGCTGAAGACAAGAAAGAGAATGACATATTTCACAGGTGCCCTTTTATACTGACGGTCGCACCAGTAGTGACGTCATAGGCTGCCGCCTGCCAATGTCAAGTTCATTGTCGTGTTTGGACTCATGCTTCAGACACCGGTCATGCTGAAGCATTCCCCATAGCACCCTCTAGGGGACGCAGCGTGAGTTCCCATTTGAAAGGGAACTGTTATTCTAAAAACCCTTTAGAAATTCCCAAGGGAATCCATGGTGAATAAGCCTCCCACTGATAGCGCTGTTTATTTTGCATGTGTTTTCTGTGTTGTTTAACATGCAGTTTTTTAAACGAATTACACAAATGTGCAGTAAATGGTAAAACTATATGCACCACCAGTGTGTTTATGATTACAACAATAAATTACAATATATAATAACAAATACCAGTTTGCAGCATCAACAAACTGACTATTTTTGTACAGCTAAAATAATTGGAAGTGGCTGAGACCAGAAGCCTTGCACATTCAGATTAAAAATGGTCACGTCATTCTTATGTTAAAGGTGGATAAATACTTTCTTTCAAGGATAACATATTTATGTGCAGTACATATAGAAATCAAAACAGTAACTACAGATTTACTTTCTATTTTTATCTCATTTCAAGATGCATTTTTCAATAACACGCTTTGGTAAAGCGCTTCATGTGCTCACATAGTAACAATATCCTGCCATAAGAATCAACAACAAAAAAGTGAACTTGTCAAGGCTGTGTTAAATATATGTGTACTTCCTGTACAATATACCTTTTCCTTCACACTATCAGTTTTGTTCCTTCTGTAAGTTGTTGCATTTACATGCTAAGAGGCTCAGAGCCAAATACCAAGTCAAAGGTTTAGCCAGGGTTTAGCCACAAATCCAGTTTGGCAGTTCAATCTCGAACCGTTCAAAACAATTCCAGCACTAACAAATTAAAAGAGGAAGTGACCTGTGCTCCTGCATTCAGCTGAGAATGTCAAGTCAAGCCCGACTAGCTTATCACCATAGCCAGACGAAAGGGAATGGACAGCAGATGACATTTATGAAAGATGTGCTTCATAAATCAAAGCTAACATAAACTACCAAACAGCATATTGTTGGCTGATATTCAGTTAAATAGAAGAAGTGGAGTCGAGTGCAACTGAATGACTATAGTTGATCATTTCCAATGCTAGAAGAAGTGTTTTGATAAGTTTGTTGGTTATAAATAACATTATTACAGTATATCAGCAATCTAAGGGACTGGAGAATGACACGCTCAAGCACTCAATAGTATGTGTTTACAGCAGTAAACAATACAGTGCCTGTAATTTACAGTTTGCCGTTCTCCCTGTCATGAAACTGTAGTCACATTTTCTGAAAGCACATCATGATACGGTGCTTCATGTCTCGTCTTTGAAGCATAATTAATTAGAGGAAGCCACGCAGTGGTTAATTAAAATTTCAATCCATTTCATGTAACAGGCACATTGTTTGCATGCCCAGCAGTTCTACGTCACTCAAAACGGTGCTCGATCAAAGGGAGGCTCACTTTGAGCAAAGTGACAGATGAGTTTCAGTGAGTAACAGCAGGAGGGAAGCCCATCACCATCAGCACTTTTAAAGCAAGTTTCTCACAGTGTTATATCAACACTAATTATTACATGAGATACATGACATGAGATAAAACATGTCCCACAACTTTAGCTATCATCTGTTAAAAAAAAAAAAAAAAAATCAACATAGAAATCTATCATATAATCAGAATGTTCTTAACACAAATGTATTTTTTTTTTTTAGTAATGACAATAGATAGCTCACTACCTCTAAAAGTACCTGTCCTTGAACTCACTACTAAAATATATACACTAGGCCTACTGTTCAAAAGATTAGGGTCAGTAAGATTTTTTGAAGGTTTTTGAAAGTAGTCTTCTGAACTGCCAAGTGCATTTATTTGATCAATAATGCAGTAAAAACTGTAATATAGTGATATATTACTACAATTTAAAATAACTGTTTTCAATTAATTTAATATATTTTAAAATGTAATTTATTCCTGAGATGGCAAAGCTAAATTTTCAGCATTCTTGAGTGTCACATGATCCTTCAGAAATCATTGCGAAGGAATATTGCGCTTAGTTTAAACGATGTGCAAAATCTTATTATGTTTTTAACACTGTATTATATATCTGACAGTGGTGGCCATTCAAGTGCTGAAAATCAATTTGAAATCACTGTTATTAAACGAAATGAATGCTAAATTTGCTGATTTTTACAATAGAATTTGACATGACAGTACACTACTTTTGTACGCATAACAAGTGGCAGCAAGAAAATTCGGCCCAAATAAAGCACCAAACAAAGCTCCTAATAAGTTGTGCTAAAGTTTATATAACTTAAAATCTTCTCATCAACAGTCCTAACAGCTCTTGTTAGCACTCTTATTCCTGAAAAAGTGGCTTTGCTTTCAAGATTTCAAATCAGCCTGACAAGCTCAGTGAGGGTCTTAATTTTACACTGAACGTGAGTGAGACAGCTTCACTATAGGGGAGCATTCACATTAGTACACATTAGCCGGCATGCTAATCGCTGTTCTGGTAGGTAGGAGGTCGAGAGTCCAGGAGATGAACTGGAGGCTTAGCTCCCCTGCTAATGCACGCTAATGCTGGCTAATGTGCTGGGGAGATGTAATTGGGCTCCAGCAGTGAGAGCTCTGTGGGCGTGTGTCCTCTCACCGAGGGTTACGATTTATAAGACTTGTCCACCCAACTAAAAATGTGTATGTTTATGTGATTATGTAATATCGAACGATTAGCAGGAGACAAAAGCAGAAACATTAGATTAGTAGATCAACCTGAACTTCTGTGTATTAGCTTGTATAAAAGTGTGCCACCCCAGGGGACAGGTGTTAAAGCTCTGATTCATGAATAGGAAAATCCCACATACTCAAATCAGCCATTAGTTTTTTCCAGCACTTTCTCTATCCATCCATTCGGCAAAGCACAGAAATCCACAACAAATCTTCACAATACTCTTTAGAAGAAAGTGGTAGAAATTAGAAAAAAAAGTAGTACATAGTAGGGGTGTAACTGTTCTCAGTAAAAAAAAAAATCGAGTGCTGTATGCTCTAAAATGAACAGTCATTTACACTGTCATCTCCCAGGTGTTGATAGTGTGTGTGTGGGTGAGACCTGAACAGCACACATTGCCATCTGTGTAAACTATTTAAGCCTTGCCAATTTAAAAATTCAAGCACAAGAGGACGCGAAAGAGAACACGCGCATGCTGTGAGAAGATTTATGTGTACGGTAAACCGCGTCTCAGACAGTGCGCAAATATTAGGTTCTCTTTCAAGTCTTGTACTTGAACAGACATATTCACACAAAAATCATCAATATGCCATCTTGCTGAGTATCCTAGCAAACATAGTAGATGAGTGCATGTAAACAGTCGAGAAAGACAACGTATGTGTATCAGTATTTGTGTACTGGATCTGTGCATTATGTCTTAAAGTGACAGCACCCTAATATTCCTGCTGTCTGTGTTTTTAATGCTAATCAAACAATAAAAAACAACGGAATCACACTCAGCTCTTGACTGAATAGCTTTTGTAACTTTAATAATGATTAATCTCTATTTAATCTAAAGAGTGACGATTATATGCAATGGTGTTCTACATTTGATTACATTTCTGTATTGCTGTAGACACTGGAAAAGCACTGTTTATTTATTTGTATATTTGCTCTGTTGTATTTATCTGTGCTTGTACTGTAGTTTGATTATTTGTTCTTATTTTCTTTATTTTTATTTGACAGTAGTCCTTTTTTCCCTAAACATAGCACATACTGAACCGTTCTGAAACACCCCTACTATAGTGACAAAAGTAATATGTCCAGATTCACAGCACTCATAAAAGAGTAGGCTAAAAGTAACCAGATAACCTACTACTTCCAGCAAGATTCTGAAGTTTGCATACGGTGGACACTTTACAATCCCGTGAGGGAATATGACAGATATTCACACTGTCATTGTGAATGACAGCGAAGCGATGTAACTGACGCTGGTAGGTCACGTGATGATAGCAAATGAGGTATGTCTAGATTACATTCATACTACACACATTCATACTATATAGAACATACTTTTTTAGTGGTTGTGAAGTAATTACTTATTCAAAATAAGTACCTACTCAAGAGAGTATGTGATTTAGGACGCAACCTATGATTATTCAATTAAGCTACAGGGTATAAGTCAAGCAGCAAATTATCATTTCATTACTTGCTTAATGACAGTTCTAACCTGCGTTTCAACCTACTGACTCTCGGGTCTTAATCTTTAAGCTGCTGCAGGAGCGAGACGGCTGGAATGTCTGCTATCCATTTTACTTTGTAATGCTTTTTTTTCTTCTTTTTTTTTTTACATCTTGAAATAGGGTACACATCTTTGGTCATTCTAGAACAGACTCAGTTAAAGCTTTAGAAGAGACAGATTTATATGCTTTTAAAATGTAGGAGCTCCAATTTCCTCTTTAAAAAAGCCTCGCTTTGCTGTGGGTAGATCAGAGACACTGTAATTCTCAAATGTCCTGTCAAGGTATTTATTCACTTATAGGTGCACACTAAAATGATGGCATGCATAAAGGACCGTTCACACAGAATGTGTTTTTGGAATCCACTTGCGCAGGGCCGCTGCTGGCCAGTGCCCTAAGAAGAATTGTGTTGTTGTGATTTAAAATTACTTAATGCATATTAACAATGAGACAATAATAATTGATTTAAATAAAGTATCAAAAGCAAGTAATTTTATGGTTTTATTGAACCACACTGTTAAAATACATGATGTACAGTATAATATAAACAATCAACTTATGTACATGATGTATAACAAATGCCTGCAGAGGGCGCCAACGTCTTGGTGAGTGTTGTTGTTCCACTTTACAGCATGATACAGCATCCTTGTTTTTGGCCAAACAGCATTTAATTAAAAAGTCCACTTAATCTTTGATATTTGTCCAGTTCTTTGCGATAGAAATGCTACAGCCACTGTCATTTCTTGAACAAGAACATGTGGACATCAAAACATGCAAACTCATAGCGAGGCTTTAAACTTTTATTTTGAAATCGCGGTGAACATCAATTTGCATATTTAAAAACATATGTATTCTCCTGTGTTAGCATATAGGTTTATAAATGATAGCACTATGATATGCTACATTATGATTTTTAAACGGTTTTAATAAATCGCACAGCCTTTCTAATAATGCAGTTGGAATGCTCCACTTCGAGTAGCCTATTGACAGATAGTCCTACCAATATTTTTACCATGGTTCAAAATGCAATCCATAGCACATTAAAATAATAAAAATTATGTAACATAAACTGCATTAGTATCAAATCAGGCAGATGCGTCACTGGTGGTGGTCAAATTATTAACGCAACGTTAAACACGCATAATCTCACCCATCATCTTCAGTACCCAAAACCTTCACATGTTTGTGAACTGAACACACCTCCTAAAAGTGATGCAGGGGATTCATATATATTTTTTTCTGTTCTTTTTCGCTTCTCAGCATAGATATATACACTAGATGTCGCCTTGGGGTTCTAAGCATGCGTCAAAACCGCCGCCATCTTGGAACAGGGGTCTTGTCATAAGAAGTAGCTAGGTAACGCTGCTTTCTCTGCCTGTACTTAGAATTCATGGATGATGCCGGACTTTTGTGCTGCGTATGGATGTTCACACGAACGAAATCTAAACCAGACAGCAAGGGATTACATTTACTCTGTGGATGGTAGTAGTCAAGTTGTTTTTTTTATAAGTTAAGTGTACATTTCTCTGCTTGGAGGAAGAAAATGAACTGTGATTCTCGCACAGAAAATTAACTGTGAATGTGCTGTACTCTTTAGATATTATTTGAAATAACCCTTGTGTTTAAAATGTACAATATGCAGGAGTTGATCCTCAATACCCACTTGTGGCTGTGTTGTGCTGTGTTGTTCCTAACTTTTGATTTTTTTACCGATTGTACTCAAACCTTTTAATGGAAAAAAAAAACAGTGTGGCGCTTGTAACCTGTAAGTCCTAATAGTATGCTTGTCCTCTCCCTGTCAATCTTCAAACAGTACATCCATGATTATTATACATAGAATTCCACAAATCCTATGTATGTGTACGTTTTGCATAAGGATACAGTGCTCAAGGGCTTGTTTCTTCCTTGCAAACTGGGGATGGAGTCAGTGTATGCCTCACACAGACATGAGAAATGCATCAAATACACAAAGCTTGAAATGTCTTTAAACGAAATCATTCAAAACGAAAAGAAAAAGGCTACTCTCTGAGCGTTCACTACGAATATGGCGATCGTCAACTTCATCTTTGGCTGAGTCGACACTGTCAGAAAACACTAGTTTATTAATAAAAATCAATGTACGCGTCACCGGATTTACAAATGCACATCTTGCTTTTTGCACGCACACATATTATGTCGAAATAACGAGATATTATGTTGAAATAACATTATTATTAATAATGCATCTTTTAGAATATTTGATTGAATGCTGAATGTTGCGCTTGTTCAATTTAATAAAATGAAAACTTTAATTGTGATCATTCAAATAATTGAATATTAAATATTTAGTGGCCACGTTTTTCTCATTTATAGCCTATATATACACTCACCTAAAGGATTATTAGGAACACCTGTTCAATTTCTCATTAATGCAATTGACCCTTCGCTAAGCCACGCCCGAAAACCGCCACAGGCCAATCGTGGCTTAGCAACCGTAACTAGGCGCGGGAGGTCTGGCAAGCTTTCGAGCAAGAGGGAAACATGCCGCGTTGTGTGTATGGATAGTGCAAATCTGATACCCGGTATCCTAAAATTTTGGACGGGGTGGTGGATTTTGTTCCCTTTCCGAAACCTAAAACCCAAGGGGAGAAATGCCGGGCGTCATCTTCATTTATATAGCGCTTTTAACAATGTAGATTGTTCCAAAGCAGCTTTACATTGATATGTAAAGTGTTTTGGCTTTATAGCAGCTCTAGAATAAAGTTATTGTCCAGCTCGTGGATCAAGCAGTGTGATTAAAGGCAAGACGGAGGCTCACTGACATAATTTAACGTTACTCAAAAATATATTTCAGCATTTTGTTGATCGACGGCCAAACTAGTAACGTTACCCCAATCCGATCGCGACTCTCCCGGTGTTAGTTCTAGTAAAAGTAAAAGGTAGTTAGTAAAAGGAGGGAACATCAGGGGGCTTGCCGGAGATCTCCAAGGAAAAGTTTGGTATGCAAACTTAATCAGTTCATAACAGTAGTCACTATGTGACCCACGACGTGTGAGCAGTAACGTTAGCCTGGCACACTACAAATATAAGCGGGAGAATGTTATCATTGCAAAGTGGTCAGGCTAATGTCTTGTGTTTATTCCACGATACATATGGATAAGCTGTTTGATTTATAAATATTAGAATATTTTCACATTTCACTTACCCTGCTGTGCATGCACAAAGCTGTTCCTCAATTTGTGTGTTTCCCATTTAAATGGTCAGCGTATGAGGCGGCTGCTGCTTGCGCTGAGACCTAACGTTATAGACTTTAGCTTCAATTTTGATGAAATTATTCTCTAATCGTTTGCATATTATGTCGTGGATATAGCCCTCGAATGCATACTGCAGTCTTGCTCTCTCATATTGTCACCTGTCTGCCAAAAATGACTAATTATCTCCTTAGGAATGTCTGAAACCAATGCATACATACTGTAATAGACGTGCCAGGTGCAAAAGCTTGACAGGCGTAGCAACAGTAACTAAGGAGGGCGGGGGTTTAGCGAAGGGTCAATTATCTAATCAACCAATCACATGACAGTTGCTTCAATGCATTTAGGGGTGTGGTCCTGGTCAAGACAATCTCCTGAACTCCAAACTGAATGTCAGAATGGGAAAGAAAGGTGATTTAAGCAATTTTGAGCGTGGCATGGTTGTTGGTGCCAGACGGGCCGGTCTGAGTATTTCACAATCTGCTCAGTTACTGGGATTTTCACGCACAACCATTTCTAGGGTTTACAAAGAATGGTGTGAAAAGGGAAAAACATCCAGTATGCAGCAGTCCTGTGGGCGAAAATGCCTTGTTGATGCTAGAGGTCAGAGGAGAATGGGCCGACTGATTCAAGCTGATAGAAGAGCAACTTTGACTGAAATAACCACTCGTTACAACCGAGGTATGCAGCAAAGCATTTGTGAAGCCACAACACGCACAACCTTGAGGCGGATGGGCTACAACAGCAGAAGACCCCACCGGGTACCACTCATCTCCACTACAAATAGGAAAAAGAGGCTACAATTTGCACGAGCTCACCAAAATTGGACAGTTGAAGACTGGAAAAATGTTGCCTGGTCTGATGAGTCTCGATTTCTGTTGAGACATTCAGATGGTAGAGTCAGAATTTGGCGTAAACAGAATGAGAACATGGATCCATCATGCCTTGTTACCACTGTGCAGGCTGCTGGTGGTGGTGTAATGGTGTGGGGGATGTTTTCTTGGCACACTTTAGGCCCCTTAGTGCCAATTGGGCATCGTTTAAATGCCACGGCCTACCTGAGCATTGTTTCTGACCATGTCCATCCCTTTATGACCACCATGTACCCATCCTCTGATGGCTACTTCCAGCAGGATAATGCACCATGTCACAAAGCTCGAATCATTTCAAATTGTTTTCTTGAACATGACAATGAGTTCACTGTACTAAAATGGCCCCCACAGTCACCAGATCTCAACCCAATAGAGCATCTTTGGGATGTGGTGGAACGGGAGCTTCGTGCCCTGGATGTGCATCCCACAAATCTCCATCAACTGCAAGATGCTATCCTATCAATATGGGCCAACATTTCTAAAGAATGCTTTCAGCACCTTGTTGAATCAATGCCACGTAGAATTAAGGCAGTTCTGAAGGCGAAAGGGGGTCAAACACAGTATTAGTATGGTGTTCCTAATAATCCTTTGGGTGAGTGTATATATATATATATATATATATATATATATATATATATATATATATATATATATATAGCGATAGTTCATTCTAAGTTTACTCAAGTGGAAGAATGTGACTAATAAACTATAAACTTAGGCCTATAGCACTATGC